>NW_005187590.1:941382-942710 GCF_000239375.1 Pundamilia nyererei
TTATCGACGCTTTTATGGTCGTATATGGTATTAAATTTCGTAATAAATTACGGTGACACGTCCTTTTCGTAGTAACTTGTGAAGTGTCCTGTGTGTATGTGTGTCATAAACGGCTCTGAAGTGCCTGCTGACTCCACTAACATAGCTTCTTTTCTGTAATAGTGTGTCGTACTGTTTTGTCCACAATAGAGTGGCCACAAATAGAACTCCAGATATTTAATTAAAATGTACACACAGCATTGCTATATTCTGCAGCTCATTGAATTCAGGATTTGAAGTTATTATTCATATTAGGTAAAACATATAGTGTGTGTATATTTAGTGTCTTAAACAGGGCTCTGTCCCTGGTGGTACTCCGTCCTGTCCTGTAGCCCAGCTGGCCTTCTTTGTCCTGGCCACACAGACTCATTAGCATTCACCATCCTACCAGAGCATCCATCTGTCCCCACAGACGATGCTTTTGTTCCCCATTTTAATGTTAAAACTTTGCCCTTTTTGTCCAACTGTCCCCTCATATTAAAAGCCTACAGATGTGTCAGCCCATCTCCAAAGACGAATGTTGATCTAAAGCCTGGAAAGTTTTAGGAGTTCTAGGTGAGAGTTGCACCAGAGGATAAACAGAAGTGATGCTTACAGTTTACGTAAATTGAGATATTTCATTGTCAGAATATCACAATTTATAGCTGATTTACATACTTTAACGTTTCTGTGGCTGTTGTTCAAACTGGTATTAACAAACAAAAGGGCAGAAAAATTATGATATTAATCCTGAGGGCGAATCTGTGGGAGAACTCTGAAATGCTAAAGATGGTAGTTGTCCCAACTTTGTCACCAGAGAGCCAATTAACACCCAGATAATGAAACAGAAAGTCTTTGACTTTTTACCACTGGAGTGAGGAGATCTCTGAAAATGTTGACTCTTTTTTTGGCCGGTCCCCACTTTTTCACACCCCTCTTAGGTATCTGCAGAACATGCCTGCTCGTGTTCTGCAGGCTCATCTGCGGTATGTGTGTGGAGTGGGAGGTATTTCTTCTTCAGAGGTTATGTGGAATCATCACAGAATGGTATAGGTCTTGTACCTTGTAGCTGGTCTGGTTTGGTAAACATCCAACACCTCCGCCCCCACCCCCCTGTTATTTCTTTAATATTACTGTACATGAGAGTTTATCCTGTTGTGTCATTCTTTTGCTAACTAACTTGTATAGTACCCACAACTTTTGGCTGACATTTCCTTTGAGCTTTAGATTAGAATAACTTAATCTTTTATTTCAACTCAATAATAGTTACAGATCACAGCGTTTTAGAAATACTGGTTGGATGTTCCAAG
>NW_005187590.1:943302-952231 GCF_000239375.1 Pundamilia nyererei
TTTGCAAGGGTGTTTCACATCACTGTAGAGGAAGTGTTGTTAGTTCATACCGAGATGAAATGGAATGTTAACTTTCCAAAAAGTTCACCTTTTGCCTATTTTCTGAAAAGCTTTGGTTATCATTAAGATGTTTTTTTGGCAAATGTGACATTACCCTTTTGTACTTGTACTCTCCTATGGATTTTATTTTTTTGTGGCCAGCAGTTCTTTAGATGATGTTTCTTCTTTGACCTCCTGGGATGAGTTGTCAATGAATTTTTTTTAGTGTTTTTGGTAGGCCTGGTACTCCTGGGAAGGTTCCCCACTGTTGGAAGTTTTTGTTTGTTTGTGGGAAATGGCTTACAGCATGGATCAATGGAGTCTCAAAGCCTTAGAAATGGTTGGTAAACCTTTTCTGGCTGGTGGATGTCAGTGACTGTGTTTGTTTCTTTAGACTGTGAGATGTGTTGCGTTTTGAAGTCTTTTCAGTCTACTCCACTTTGTAGGACAGATTCTATTTAAGTGATATCTTGATTTAACAGATCTGGCAGTAATCTGGCCCACGTGTGGCTAGTGAAATTGAGCTTGACTTTCCAAAAAAAGTGTGTTTAAAAATTAAGAAGGCAGCAGACAATGTAGTTTGCAGTCAGGTATTCAGCTGATACCCATCCGCTTAAGTTAATTAATTATGGTACACTGAAAATTTGTACTCTTTTATAAGAGGCTGATGTTGATAACCTAAAGTAACAGCGCTTCCATCAAATGACATCAAGGCTGAATCGTCACCATGCCAGTGGTGAGAAACGGCAGCCCAAACTAGGTCGCGTGAGGAGCCGTGACTCCATTTGAGCTTTGTGTTGTTGAGGCTGATTACAAATTGAGAGATGGGTCACAAAGGCGGGATACAGTGAGTTGCAGTATGAACATAGCATCTATGTCAGAATCTACATTGCTTTCACAAGAGGGAAAAGACGCACACGAGAAAGAGGAGTGAAGTCACTTTAGAACTCAACCTTGTTATCTGGTGTCAATTTACAGATAGTGACTGTGTCTCTTCAACCCTGCATTTCACTGAAATAAACTTTGGACATTTTTGAGGGCATTGGATAGTCACGGGGACATCGCTTTGTTGTAAATGTGACGTAGCCTGAGACAGCAGATGCAGCAGGTGTTGCAGATCTAAAGTTTAAGGGTCAGAATTTTTTATTCAATATAAAACACAAGTTACGGCTGCATCATTAAATATACTGGTCTGTGGTATCTTCAGTTGACCCTGTCCTTGTCCACAACTGAGATTCAGCCATAGCTAGTGTCAGCCTTCAGCGGTGTATTTAAAGATAGGCAGGTGGCGTACTACACATTCATCATTATCACTATCATTAAAGCTCTAGTTGATAATTAATTGTAGATGTAGAAACGTACAGGTGCATGTGTTTATCCTGGATTAGCAGGTCCTGGCCCTGTTGAATGATATTTGCAACTAAGAATCGGTAAATAACACCATTTCCGGATGTATATATTTTTTTAAATATTTTTGTTTAATTATTATTATTAATAATAATACTTTATTATTTATTTATGCAAAATTGTTTTAGATTATCTTATCTAACAGTATTTAAAGTAGGTTGATTATTAAAAATTGCTTTAGTGAAAATACACAAGGTAACTGTTTTGTTTTAAAGTTCATGCATTCTTAAATTGTAAAGTTGAAGAGCATGAGGACACCTGAGTGGGGGAAACAACTCAAAAAGCTCTGATACTGCAGAAAACACATGAAAGGCTTCTGAGTGTGAAGTATGTGCTAAAATGAAAGGCTGACGGGAAGCAAGAAATGGCACAGCTTTTCAGTGCATGCTAACACAGAATAGCGCTTATCGCCATCAGCATATCTTCATCTAGAAGCGAAATGCCACATCCTAACAGCTTTTAATACATTTTCTGCTAAGTTGCTTTGATACCAGCTTATCTTGATAGTGTCTTGATATTCTCCTTGTTTCCCGTCACTTAGCTGTATCATGCCTTTATCTGTGGTATTAAGAAGAAACATGCTGTAAAGGCTTCAGTTTGTCCTGCCTGGAATAATGATTATGTTGGATGATGTTTGCCAAACTTAACTGTTACTCCTGCTACCTTCTTTCTTCTTGTGCTCTGAGGCCTGATCTGAACTTATTGGCTGTAGACAATTCTGCTTTGTAATGGACTTCTAAATATAAATATTGGTGAACGTTACAGAAATTTTAGTGTTTTGTTCATAAGCTTAAAAGGTCAAGAACAGTCTTCTCCACTAAACATTCAGTTAATCATTTTAGTCTATACCACAAATATGTAACCAGTTTCCCCCACAACCAAAAGATCAGGGTTTAACAGCCATTTGTATGCTTTACTGGGTGCAGAGAGAACAATCATGGAAGAGGAGCAGCTTCACTATAAGCTATGGCGTCACCTACACTACTACTGTATTGTGGGGAAAAATGGAAGCTGAATCTTCTAAAACCTTTAATCTGCACACTCAGGTGTATTTTTTACATTCTCCACTCATTCAATATTTGTATTGTTACTTTTATGGAGAAAACTGTTCAATGCAGTGAGACAGATGTCAGTTCTGGATGGGGTGTAACAAAGATGCATCATAAATTAATGTCTTAATAACTGAGCTGGTCAGGTAAAATGTCAAAGATGAGTTTAATGTAGCAGGATTGTACTTATTTTCTCAACACTGAGTTGTTTTTTCCCTGTTCTGAAAAATGTGATTATAGGAAAACACTGTCATGGCCAGTCGGCTTACATAGCACAACGTTTACTGGTCCATCAGCTGTGCTGAACGTGTCCTTCTTAGCCTGTTACTATAGCCAACACTCATTGATAGTTTTTCTTCTTGCAATCCTTAAAAGTTGAGTGAAGAAATATATATTTTTTAAAAACAGCCCTTTAAAAAAAAAAAAAAAGCATTTTATCTTTTAAACGTTGCTTAAAATGGTATTTTCAGAATATTAGCAATGCTGAACAAAGAGCGGAATTATACCTGAATCTGTGACGGTGATCTGCCACACTTTTTCCATAAGCTGGAATATTAACTCTAGGGATTGCACTCAAAGAAAAAAATTGGGGGTCCTTCAACATACCCACATCTGTGTGACAACCAGTCGAGATCAGTGCAGTATTTGTCATAATTGTGTAACACGCAGATTTAGATGATCATGATGTGTCCTCTTTGGCCTTTTGACATCAGAGCTGGCATTCTGAATACAGGCTCAGCTTGTTAAGTGTTTTCTGTTCTTCTGTTTTTTGTTTATTTCATAGTACAAAAGAACATAACATCAGTCCTGGCGTGTTTCTAAGTGAGTCAGCCTTCACAGATAAAATGGACCCTGCATTACCCCAACAACACTCAGTAGATTTGAATGGATACATTGTGCGCCACTGTTGCTCCCAGTACAAAGACACTGGGTGTATTGTAGCAATGAATAGGATTGTGTTGAAGCCTTTGTGTGTTTATATGAATGCCTAAAGGTTTTTAAAGTGAATATTCAGTGATGTATGTTTTTCATTATTTTTCTTTAAAACCGAATCATGAAAACTTTTGATGATTTTATATCCAAGAATATAAACCTTGGTCTGATTGTGTCTGCAGGTGGCGGGCTGTGTGCCTCTTTCAGTAGAGAATCTCTGATGGTACTCAGCCTGCCTTTTTCAGAAACCTGCACAGATGTTTTCGCTGGGTCAGGAAAACATCTCCACCCACCTTATGTCTACCAAAGGACCTGTCAAATATGGGGAGCTCATCGTTCTGGGGTAAGCGGTTAATTACTGAGTTCACATACATTCATAAGTCATCAAAGCAGAACTTCTTCAGACCATTTTTTTCTTTAAAATCCTTTTTAAAACTGTTGAATGTGTAGGAAATAAGCAGCTTTTGATCAATGTTGTACCTTCCAGGAAGGAGGGAACAAAATCCTATTATTTTACCCACAGGCACACATGCAGGCAAGAAATCAACGATGGTGAAAACACAGTGTTTGGCTTAACAAGAGGAAACCCTTTCTTACATTTTTTTTTAACAGGGGGATTTAGCTGTAAGGAGGGATTCCATTTGAGTTCTGTTGTCTCAATATCAAACTTAAAAGGCATACAGTAACCAAACATGCATAATAAATATGAATTTCTTCTGCCAGTGGAGATGGTTAATACAGCAGTCCCAGTCATGGGAAGATGAAGAACAACTGACATGGCAGGAATCAACATCTGCGTATTTGCTTTTTGTCAAAGGGAAAAGTGGTTAATGCAGACACTGTGTACGCACACTCATTCTAAACCCACAGACCACAGAGGCAAACTCGCTCTAAACCCACAGAGTAAAAGCCCTTCAGGTGGAAAGATGGGGTACTGTCATCACCCTGCCAGGCGGGTGGTGTGGGCACCTAAGTTTGTGAATGCGATAACTCGAGATCAAAGCAGCATAGGAGCTTCAAATTGATACCAGAGGCACATCTACAAAAAATCTGGGACAAGTTTGAATCTCAGTGACCTCAATCTCAAGGTCAGAGTAAGCTTTCTGAAAATGTTGTGAATATGATAACTTGAGAACAAGGCGACGTAGGTTTTTGAAATTGATACTAGAAAGTTGTTCTATACAGTGGATGTAGAAAAAGGAGTTAAATTCATAACTGATAGGGGACTTTAATGCGGTCTAAAACTAAATGTTTTAATAAATGTCACAACCACTCATTTACATGTAAAGGACTCAAGCCAAAGACGTCTAATGTTAGCTTACTGTTTTATTTTTAATTGGGTTTAGGCATGAATGTGATTGTCATTAATGACAGTAAAATCCTGGAAAAGGAAGACGGGATACATCCTTAGTTTTGTTTGCACTTATAAAAAAAAGTTTAGTGCCTGCAAGCTGCAATCACTTATACAACTTTCTTCAATATTTTATCTATATTTTTTATAAATATCATAATCACAAACTTCCATGATATATCATGATAAACTTTTGAGGCCATCTGAACCATTTCTAGACCGTATCTTATAGATATGTTCCTGGAAACTTGTGTGCTCGGGGTGGCTAGTGTTTGGTAAAAGTCTCTTTAAAATCCCTTTTAATTTCTAAAATGTACGTAGTAATTCTAAACCAAACGATAAAACAGCTGGATATTGCAGACATATTTTTGATGTCATCAAAACCATCTTTGGAGTTTGATAACCGATCCTTAAACCTGGTTGTAACATTCAACTTCTTTAGCTGTAGTATAAAGGACAAATTGTGCTGTTGTTGATCTAAAAGGGCCTGGCAGTCTTTGTTTGTGTGCCTTGAAGTTTATAAGCGTCACTGTTTTAGGTAAGAAATTGACTAAACTTGGGTAGGTTTAAGCAAGTCTCTTTATTTTAATGTGCCTTGTAGTGTGAGAAATTCAGTTGGGTGCTGCATAACTAAAGCGTGTTGGGAAACTCAACCGCAGCCATTAAATGCTGCCGACTTCCTGACTAAAGGCCATTCACTGTGCACACAAGAGTGAGCCTGCGGTTCAGGGAGGTCGGGTCAGGAACGTGGTGGCTGCTGTGGTTTTAGCCCTTTTGTTTGCTTTTGTATTATTGTGACCACACGTGGAATTAAACAGTCTGGATTGCCCTGAGGCTGGCAATTACACTAGTCATAAGATTTAATTAGAAAGATCCACATAGTTTGTGAAAACATACCTTGTAGCGTGGTTCGTAGAGTGGAGCCACAGCGGAACTGGGGTGGCTAGTGTTTGTCTAAGAAAAAGGTGGCTGGTACTTCATCTCAAACGCAGGAAGTTTGCATTAAGCAGTGAAAGAATGGCTTGTCTCAACTGTTTACTTGACCTGCAGCTAACAGCAGCCTGACTCTGAAGATAACTTCAGTTAAACTGACTCTTATTGGAGCCCCCATAACATTCAGGATTGTGTTTTCAAATGTTAAACACATCAGGATGACAGCGGTGCTGTCATTGTTTTGTGTTTTTTGTTAATTTTCAAAACATGATAGTTTGCTTTTAAAAAACAGACACATTTAATGGTATCCTAATGGCTCAGTTGGATAACCTATAAATCTCTCAACCGCAGCATCCTGCTTTTAATTCTGGACTAAAACCGTAGTTACTTTTTGCTCCCTCCCTCAAAGCTTCCTGTCTGCAGTGAAAGCTGTGGAAGGAATGTTTGGGCAATATCTCTGTTCGTCTTTTTACCTACACTACAGAGAAACGGCCTCGGTGTGTTTAGCCAACACAAACTAGCAGAGAAAACTGAAAGTGAAGCTGCCAGGGTTGTCAGGCATAAATTTCTCTTAGGTGGTTCCTTGTTGTTGGTGAGGCTGCAACAGTTTCTCTGGGAAATTCAGAGAAGTTTCGTTTTATTTGTTTTTCTATTGGATGCAGACCTGGGACCTGCAGGTTTAGCTAACAGCTCTGAGTTTGTTAACCATGAGTTGAGGGACGCTTTGGGTTTTCTTTTCCAAAAAGTGAGTTAACTTCAACTCCAACTCACTTTACTGAGCACTTTCACACTCATAAGGTTGAAACAGCAGTTGCGTTACAGATGTATATCAGCTCAGAATAAAAACTACAGTCTTCATCTTTCTAACTCTGTGACTCTGGCTGACCGTCTAAGAGGAGCATTTTTGTCCAGTTTCCTCGTACTGCAAACCTAACTGTGTCACTTTATCAAACGCTGTTTAAATAAAGCTTTAGCCATAGAACACACCAATCAATGAATCAATTGTCATGTTGCAATCGGTCACACGGAAAGATAGCTGTCATCTTGGAGATGATGTGAAGAGTCTGAAGACTTAAACTGTATAAAATGTATTTCAAAGAGTTTTAATTGCAGCTGCAGAGTCCGTCTTCTGAATATGAGTTCACTTGCAAAGCAGGATGGATCCAAAACTGATCACTGATTTAGACCAAGTCAGCCCCAGTTCCAGGCAGGCTAAGATTGGATCAGATTAGACATGGTTACGTTGGCGAACATTAAAGCAGAGATTTTAAGAAATTGGAGTAAAAAAAATTTTTTTGGATTACATTTTTTACTGAATACGTCTGTGTAGGTCTTCAATCATCCTGGGGTTGAGGCGCCTGACAAGGGATTTTTAAAAAAACGCGTTATAGGTGGAAGACAGTTGGTGTTGTAAGCCACCTGGTCTGTTCATCGGTCTTCTCAGTCTAAAATGTGAACATCGGTGTCCTTGAAGGAGTGACCTTTTATCTAGTAGATGCGAATGTACAGCTGAGTCGCGTCCTGTCGAGGTTGTGCTGTGCGTTTATGGAGGAGCTGTTTGGTTTCTCCAGTGTAGAGGTCTGAGCACTCCTCACTGCACTACACAGCACACATTACATTGTTTAGTTTGTGTGTGGGAGTCTCATCCTTGGGATGAACCAGTTTGTGTCTGAGGGTGTGGTGGCGTTTGAAGCCATGCTTGGAGAAAATTCTCTGATAAACCTGCTACATAAGGGACGGCAATGTTGTTCTGTTTGTCATTCGGTTTCTCCCTAGTTGGTGTCTGACCTTCTTTCCTGTGTATCTTTGACTGATTTAATGAAGGCTCAGTTGGGATTACCATGTTTAAATCTTTAAAGCGTTTTTTAAATCTGTGTTTTCCTAAAAATAAATAATAATAAAAAATTATATGGAACTTTTATTGAGACAGTGGCCTAAGTTAATTACAACTGCTCGTTTCTTCCTTCCTATGATTAGCACTGACACGTTACTGAAGCTCAGCAGGTCGAGCAGGTCCTCTAATAGTCTGAAGGTGTGTGGTTTGATCCCTGGTTGCGCCAGTCTGCATACCAGATATCCTTACTAACCCCAAGCTGCTCTTTGATACATCCATCAGAGTGTAAATGTTAGAAAGCACTGAAGCATACAAAAAAGTGCTTGTGCAAATGAGTGAACAAGGCATGTTGAATAAAGCACTTCGAGTGCTCAGGTAGACTTGAAATATCCTCAGTCTAGTGGATTAAAATGGAGGCACTGCTCTCTCCATTCCCAGGTTGGTTCCTAATATTTGGAGCACCACTGACCCTTTGTTTCCTTACTCACTGCTTAACTCTAGATGAACATACTCTAAGTTGATTTAAGCTAAGCTGCCAGGAGATGAGTTTCTGATTTGTCTTTGGTTCATTCATTCATAATAATGTATTATTAAAATTAAAATGCCTTTTTGAAATGCAGCTGAACATAAAGCAGTTTTGCTCATCGTTATCCTCTGTGTTCAGGTGTAATGGGTCTCTACCCTATGGAGACAAGGGGAGGCGGAAAAGCCGCTTCGCTTTGTGTCGCAGAAATAAGGCCAACGGTGTGAAACCGAGCACTGTCCACATGTCATGCACACCTCAAGCTGCCAAGGTGAGAGTTCAACACAAATGAAAGTGGCACATTTCTGGTGTATTTTAATCTAAATATGACGAGTGTGAGGAAACTACAATGAATATGGGACGCATATTTAACTCTTTTAATCAGTTCTATCTTAAAGGTCTGCAGGTTAAATATGATGCTCTAAATGGAACATGCTCTTAATAGGATTTAACTAAAACATCTTGAATTTGTTACCAGTTTCAAAATACTCTTCCTGACATGCTTCCATCAGTATTAACATCCCTGCGATTGCTGTAGAAGAAATTCTTTCATGTCTTAAACACACTAACAGAGCTTCTTCTTTCATGTTTGTTTTGTTAAGGCCGTCAGCAACAAGGAGCAGCACAGTATTTCATACACGCTGTCTCGCGCACAGACAGTGGTGGTGGAGTACACTCATGACAGCAACACAGACATGTTCCAGGTGTGTACTTTGAAAAGCATACACCCTACATGGATATTCAACCTTGTGATTTTCAGTATTATCTGTTTTCAAATCAAATCAAATCACTTTTATTGTCACATCACATGTGCAGGTACATTGGTACAGCACATGTGAGTGAAATTCTTGTGTGCGAGC
>NW_005187590.1:952964-960761 GCF_000239375.1 Pundamilia nyererei
TCTTCACTGTTTTGTTTGTGTGTACTGACCACGTAAGATCCACGTAAGATTTTTAGGTCAAAGTGAACACTGGATGAATGACATTGTTACATGTCAGTTTTCTTTATTAAAGTGGTGTCTACCACAAAATATGTTCTGTAGGTAGCATAATGAACACCACTGAAAACAAGCAAGACATGAGCACTTGTCTCTGTGTAATTACAGATTGGCCGTTCTACAGAGAGTCCCATTGACTTTGTGGTTACGGATACTGTGCCTGGAGGTCAGAACCAAGCTGACAGTCAGACACTTCAGAGCACCATCTCCCGCTTTGCCTGCCGCATCATCTGCCAAAGAAACCCACCTTACTCTGCACGAATTTACGCCGCAGGCTTTGACACGTCTAAAAACATCTTCCTTGGGGTAGAATGCACAAACTGCTCATTTCCTGTGATAACATTTCTTCAGTTTGAATGTGCTAAACATACATTTGACCTCTTCATAGGAGAAGGCAGCCAAGTGGAGAATGCAGGATGGGCAGATGGATGCACTGACGACAAATGGAGTTCTCGTGATGCATCCTCGCCACGGCTTCTGCCAGGACTCCAAACCTGGTCAATGGAGGGAAATCTCAGTTTGTGGGAATGTTTTTACACTGCGGGAGACCAGATCAGCTCAGCAGAGGGGGAATATGGTGAGCGACTCCTGTTTTCTCTCACACACCACACAAACACACACAGTTGTGTTTTCATATTCTCGTGGGGACATCTAATTGATATGCTTTCCCTAGCTGCTTACTCTAATCCTAACCTAATTGTAACCCTGACACTAAAACCACATTTTGAGACTCAAAAATGTCTTCAAACACGTGGGGGAGGGGAATTTGTCCCCATAAGGGCCGTTGGTCCCCACAAGCATAGTAAACTTACAATCTTTGGTCCCCACAAAGACATGCAAACCTGTTACACACAGACATGCGCAAGGCCCAGGTCATTAATCCCAGGTCATTAATGCCCCCTCCAAGGTGGAATCTGAGTCCAACGAGCTGGTGGATGGGTCTCTTATTGACCTGTGTGGTGCCACCCTGCTGTGGCGCACGGCCGAAGGACTGTCCCTCACTCCCACTGTCAAACACCTGGAGGCCCTGCGGCAGGAGCTGAATGCCGGGCGGCCACAGTGTCCCGTGGGCTTCAACACACTGGCCTTCCCCAGCCTGCGTCGCAAGGACGTCCTGGATGAGAAGCAACCATGGGCATACCTGCGCTGCGGCCATGTGCATGGCTACCATGGCTGGGGAGGGCGCTGTGATCCTGAGGTCGAAGCAGAGTGTCAGGAGCGGGAGTGCCCCATGTGCCGTGCGAGGGGCCCTTATGTGCCACTGTGGCTTGGCTGCGAGCCGGGGTTCTACGTCGATGCGGAGTCCCCTACCCACGCCTTTGTCCCCTGTGGCCACGTTTGTTCAGAAAAAACAACTGTGTACTGGAGCCAGATCCCGCTGCCACATGGCACACATGCCTTCCATGCCGCCTGCCCATTCTGCATCCAGCCGCTGAGCAGGGAGACCGGCTGTGTCAAACTGATCTTCCAAAGCCCGCTGGATTAGGAACGACTCTTGACTCTTTATCTGAAGCCTTAATCAACAAAAGAGGGATGCAACTATTTACAGTTTGGGAATTTTCATAACTTAATTTAACTTAATTTAGTGTTTTTGTGCATTTATTGGGTTGATTCTTACCTTTTATACGGTTATATGGTTCAGGCACCAAAAAGGTGAAGGTTCTTCCCCAGATACAGCTGTCTGGAAAAGCTGTGATGATCTTTAACTTACTTACACTTAATTTATTCTTTTACCTTTTTAATGTAATTTTGTCTATGAGTCAGTGCAACATTTCCCTGCATCTCTCTGTAGCTGATTACCGTCTCATACTGCATTAATGAGCTGATAACAAGATCGAGTCAAGAGTTGTGTGCAGATGTTGGTCTGGAAGCTTATTCAGGGGAAACACTGGATTTTAGGTGTTTTTTTTATTTTTTATTTTTAAATATTTCTTTCTTACGTGGAGTGTAAGAGTACATTTTGATTTTTTGGGGGGGATTGTTTTTTAAACTCCAAAATCAAGTGACCTGTTTTTTTTTTTTTTTTTGGATGCAAACTCTGAACCCAAGCTAGCAAAACTGTATCTGGGAAACTTTTTAAGCTGCTCTCCTGTGACTTGAAACATAAGTTTATACATTTTTCAACTAAAGAGATAAATGACTTCAAATCAGCGATCATTGTTTTAACAATTTTTTTTTTTACAAGCAAATAGTTATATTTATACTATTTATTAGGGAATAGTTACATTTCCTTACAGACCCAGGTAGCTCAGCAGCTCTGTATTCAGCATTTGTCCAGTATCTTGAGGCCAAACCTGTCACTTTAAATTCATCATGTACTTCATATTTTCTTAATTATGTTTTATTCTGATTGTAAAGATTCTTGGACCTCTTTCTTGTACCTTTCTCTAAACTTAATTTTTATCCCTGATGAGTTTTAAGAAATATTATCCAAGTATCTTTATTGTTATTTTTTTGTTTTGACTCATCGTGCAAGAAATTAACAGCATCATCAACCAAAACCGTGATGAGAGGGAATGTTAGTCTGAAAGCATCAAAGCAGATGCTGATACGTTCGCTCTGACTCATTTCCTGTGAACCAGGTATTCATTATATTTTGTCACTAGCCTGTTTTTAAAGTGTGTCTCCTTCTTGGTTATGCAGTCATGCTGTACACTTTTCTTTTCCTTTTTTTTTTTTCTTTTCTTTTTTTGTACCGATAGCGAACAATAAAAACAAGGCTGAAATTTGTGACTGTTTGTTTACTGTACATATACAACCAGAGTATTCATATAAGAGTAGTGGAAGTTAGATTTTAAATGAGTCTATCTATATATCAAGATATAGATGTGTATACACAAAAAATTGAGAACATTGAAAATGAATCAGGCCGAGTACTGTACTGATGTGGACTGGATAATGTGTTTGGAGCAAAAGGGACGTCATTTAGCCCAAACTGGAAAAGTGCAGCTGATGGAAAGCCAGCTGGATCAAGATTGGTAAATGTGCATAAACTCATTTTCAAGTACAAGTCACATCTTTGGATTCATACTGAACCTTTACACTTTGTATTTTGAATGTGATCTGACTCCAGTTCACTGGTCTTTACTGATTTAGTGAATTCAAGAAGATATAACCAGTTGTTCAATAAGCTATATGGCTCATTTCCAACCTCTACACACTATAAAGCTGCTATAAAAGGTAAAATTCATTCATCTAATCAGCATCAGTACCTTGAATTAATGTCCGCTACCCTTGTAGCCTCACATTGAGCATGATTATCACACCTTGTCCTGCACAGTCCAGTGCATTACTGTGAACTTTACCACAGTTTAGCCTGCACTAAGGTGTACTGAAGCGTCTAGTATTTTCATTCAACCTCTGAATAACATAAAATTATTATAATTACAGTTTTTTTCTAAAACATTTCACAATATGAAAAAATAAATTTAGCAACATATCTGGTCCTATTTCCCTCACGGCAGATGACCGCCCCTCCCTGAGCCTAGTTCTGCTGGAGGTTTCTTCTTGTTAAAAGGGAGTTTTTTCCTCCCCACTGCTGCCAAAGCTTTGTTCATATGGGGTCACATGATTGTGGGGTTTTCTCTGTTGTATTATTGTAAAGTATGCCTTACAATATAAAGCGCCTTGAGGCGACAGCTGTTGTGATTGAATTGAATCTTGG
Source organism: Pundamilia nyererei (assembly GCF_000239375.1). Classification (NCBI taxonomy): domain Eukaryota; kingdom Metazoa; phylum Chordata; class Actinopteri; order Cichliformes; family Cichlidae; genus Pundamilia; species Pundamilia nyererei. Next base: position 956,725 of record NW_005187590.1, read on the forward strand.
GTAGATCCAGCATCCTAAAATGAATGAGGGCATTACCAGCGAGAAATAAATTAGTCAGCATTGTTGTATCACAGCAGGAAGGTTCTGAGTTCAATTCCACAATCATGCTATGCATGTTCACCCCGTGTTTGCGTGGGTCCTGTCCGCGTACTCCGGCTTCCTCCCACAGTCCAAAGACATGCAGTTAATGGGGCTAGGCTAAATTGCCCATAGGTGACATGGTGAGGTTGTCTATCTCTCTTCGTTAACCCTGTTAGACTGGTGACCCTGTCTCTCGACAGCTGGGATAGGCACTGCCGTAACACCGTTTAATATATCGTGTTCAGTAAACCTATTTGAAATTATTTTAGCTTTGCGGCATGGCGAGTTATCCTGCTGGAAGTAGCCATCGAAAGACCAGGGACAGAGTGGCCATAAGAAGACGGAAAGTTCAATAGCACTACTCTCGTAGGTTATTCCATTAAAATTATGCGGTTGTTACTGTAAGTATGCCCGGTCAGCGTTTTTCTGATCTTCTGTTGTGCAGTTAAGTTAAACCCTGCTTCACAATCACTTATCACCTTTCGTTGCCCGTTCTGATACTCAATTTGAACAGCAGTTCGTCTTAACAATGTCTACATGACCAAATGCTGAGTTGCTGCTATATTAGATATGCCATAAACTGTTTATATAACAGTTTCATAGCTGTATCTAGTGGCCGGTGAGTGCGCACTTTGTTGTCTACTGTATACGGACCAATGACATTGATATGGACCGATTCAGCTTTAGTTAGCAGGGGGCAGCAGCGAGCTTTGAAGACTGAAACTTGCAAACAGGCAAATAAAGAACCTGACGTTGACGTTCCTCTTTCCAGCAGTGCATGATGGTCCGTATACCGGTATTAACTGCTGTGAGTCCTGTTGTTTTCCCCTCGTTTCCTTTAGTGCTACTGTGATTATGAAGAAAAGACACACCGTCCGCTTTATTTTACATGACAGGTAGGTGTCCAAATTAAGCCTCTCGGTCCCCTGTCATTCCGGGCTTTCTTTGGTGTTTTTATGTTGCCTGTTGGGGTAGCTTATCCGGCTAACTTGCTACCATTGGCTAGTCTACGTGTAACTGCCGTTGACAACATTAGCTGTAGCGTTAGCTCTAGCATGTAGCTAATAAGGCCGCGAATATTCTGCAGCACATCAGCCCCTGACAACAAAACTGCAATTAGTTTTGTGTGTTTCATGTTGCTGTTAGGCATTGACTTCACTGTCAGCGTGAACGGTTGTAATGCGTGCACTGTAGCTAGGCTAAGGCTAGCTGCCTAGCTTCTGTTACATCTACTTGTCCCGATGGGAGGCACAGCAACGATGACAGCCGAAAGCATAAACATTTTAATATCAAAGATTAAATGACTACAAGGGATGTTTTATTGGGCGAGGAAATTTATAGTATAATTTATTAACGGTGCTAATTACTAAAAAAAAAAGCCATTAAGGCCATGTTTATTGGCACAATTTCCGGAATATATTAGGGTTTCAGATTTACATTATAAGGAAACGTTTATGCCTGAAAATAATCAGTTCTCGCTGAGTAGACCATAATGTGATTGAAACAAGTAGAATCGAGTTCAATACAGCGGCTCCCCTTGGTATTGTGCTTTCACTTTTGTTGATACCGAGAAAAGGATTAAAAGCCTGATTAATTAATAAGATCCTAATATAGGATGGTGCACACTGTTTTTAAAAAAAAAAACAAACAAACAAGTATTCTTTGTCCATACATGCCGTCCAAAACTATTCCTGAATAATTTGGATTTCTAAGAATCGGTAAATAATTTTTCTTTGGACTTAACATGTCAACATAGAAATATAACTGAGCTTTTATGATCTCAGCAAGAATATCTCTGTGCAGTTATGCTCTTGTTTTACTGTAATTTGCTGATGATTTATTGTTTTTGAGTATTTTACAACGGTTTTCTAGGGGCAGATGAAAATAAATGAGGAAGGTGTTATAAGCTGCTCCTGCTTGTTTTTTTTTCTTTTTCTTTTATGGATGGGATTCAGTGTTACTGCTTGACATATCGTATATGTCATATAGTGAAGAACTAGCCAGTTATATACCTGATGTACCTGCATAAATAAATTCAAATAATACTTATTTTAATCTTTGGCTATCACCATATTACTGCCATTCCTTCCTATTCCTTCAAAGCAGTCTGTCTTCAAAAAGATGAATCGGACAATCATTCCTATTTTTAGCTCCATGCAGTTGCAGTGGGTGGTAGAAAATTGACGGGCCAAGGATCCAAGATGGTTGTGAGTGCTTGAATCTGTGACAAGTCTGAAGTTTTATGTGTTAAGATGGTTCTTAATATTTTGACAGCATTTTTTTAAAATGTAAAAGCAATATGAAGGAGCTAAAAACGGTTCTGATAATAATGGGGAGCGCATAGATCTATGATCCTCTCATTTGTGTGATGGGATTAACAGCAGAGGGTCATACACCTCCACAGTTTGAGCAGTCAGATTACAACTGACTGTTAGCACAGCAACATATCATTGGTTTACAGCTGTCATTTAACCAGCAGTTTTCTTTCAGTTGTTAACCACCAGGCTGTGAAACGGAGCCAATGTAAAACTCTAAAAAATGCAGTTCTTCCATGGCCAAGTCAGCTCTGGTCCAAATTTTACAGGGTGGTACACAAAACTGACCCTATAGGTAGTTTCTCCTTGTATAACAATTGTAAGACGGCCGAAAAGCAGCACAGGTCTGTTGACCCAGGCAGGTGGAGCTGGGTACCTTTTCCAGTTGAATCAGCAGAGCATCAAATATGAAACATGTGGTCAAAGTTTAGATGCATTTTGTGTTTGATCGGGTGTTGCCGCCTTGGTCAGCTTTTTGTCAGCTTGCATTTTTCGCTACAGATGCTGCAGAAAATGTCTGCATTAAGTTTTAAAGAATTTAAGCACATCTGAGAGCACTTTCACCAGGTTGCAGATGTATGTAGGCTTACTGACTGGAGGTTGATAGGCCTTAAATTTGTCACTTAACCAAAGGACTGCAGTCTATCCCAGCTATCTTAGGGCATAAGCAAGGTACTCCCTGGACAGGTCACCAGCCTCATGCAAGTGTTAACTGAACCTTCAAATGTAGTTTCCAAAATGAATGCATGTTATTATCTCAGTTGTTAGATTTAATGCAGCACTGTTGAAAGCTGTACCAGTCACCCCACCCCCCCATAAAACCACTGCGTACATTACCACACAGAAAGAGCTGGAGACTTGCTTGCACCAGTGGATGAACCAGGGCACGTTTCTGTGTCAGTTTGATGTAGAACTTGTATTGAAATTGAGGCCCTTCACAAATTTTGATGTAACTTTAGTCTGCCTTGTACATGGCAAGCTGAACACATAGTCGTTTTCTACTGCAGCTAACAAGTTACACTAAAAGCTACCTTTGATTTGTCTGTTATATACAAGGGTTCACTATAGCAGGTAGCTCAACACATTTTATTGAACTTTTTTGTACTGGATGTTCTTTCTGATGCAACCATGAAGAGGTTTGTGTCTTGTCCCATGATCAAACTTTGGATCTTTTGCTGGTTAGATGAATGTGTAAGACTTTATGGCAAAACTAAAGGAACACCAACACATTACAAGTACAAGAGCTGCTCAGCCATTGAAACCCATGCTACTCAGCATTTACTGAGTCAGCAGAAGATTGGCAACTTTTACACATTATGCACTTCAACACTTAGCAATCACAGTATAACTTTGTACAGTCTGCCACTTTGAGGCTGAGTTGCTGCGATTCCTAAATGCTTCCACTTTGCAATAACATCCCCTACAGTACCCCCACAGTTGATCATATCTAGGAGGGAAGACTTGGACTAGGATGCCTTCTCTTGCAGTACCACACTCGAATTTTCTGAGCTTGTTAGAATGATTCATTCTTTCACAAAACTTTGTAAAGACAGACTGCATGGTCATGTGCTTGATTTCAGACTGTGGCAATGGGTCTAAAAACACTCAAATTTAAAGGTTAATTAGATTCAGCCACCAATC
>NW_005187590.1:961306-975689 GCF_000239375.1 Pundamilia nyererei
GACTGGTAGGAAGAATGACTGACTTCAGTGCAATGGCATGCATAGGCATCATTTTTAGCAGTAGAACATAACCAGAAAGTATACATATTTTGCAGTTAGACAGTGAAAATAGTCTATAAAAGGTGGTGAAAATCTAGATGTTCATCTATACATCTGCGCTAAGGGTCATCAGTCATTTAAAGTTTACATAGAAACATAAACAGTGATGCTAATATTTTTTTAAGTATACTTTTTTTTTTTTACATACTGGCTATCTAAAGCCCACTCTCTTTCACGTTGTCATATTGAACACAAATGAACTTTAAATAGACAAATTTGTGACACTGCAGGAAAACACAGCGTCTTGCAGTTTTTATCTGTATGTTGTGCATTGATTTACTGCTGTGCTTGTGATGTTGCTGTTTGTTGCATTCACCTGGGCCACAGCTGTGATTTAAGTTCAGGAACATGGAAACAAAACCAAGAAACCATGGCAGGCCAGATGCTTAAGTTATGAGTTGTTGTTCTCCGCAGAAAATGAAAGCACTGACTTTATTTCTATGTGGTCCTCCAGGTGAGGCGCAGGGCCTGTGTAATGGCCCATCTGTGGTGGCAGAGCACGACCGATGGACAGTTTATAGCTCGAAGGTCAACCTCCCAGCTGCACTGAATGACCCTCGGCTCGCCAAAAGGGAATCTGACTTTTTCACTAAAACATGGGGGCTGGACTTCACCGAGACGGAGGTGATGCCCTCATTTTGCCTCCCCAACATCACCAAGGAGCACTTTGGGCCCTACCTGCAAGAGATGACTCAGGTAATACCTAGAGCGAATTATTAAGAGCATTTATGATTTGTTGACAAGTCAGTATCACTGCAGCTCAGATCTGTGTGGAGTCAATGTTAAAGATGCTATTAGGATATTTTTGTTCTTGAGAGAGTCTTGATTGGGGAAACCTGCAGTCGGCTGAGACTGAAGAAGTCACTTAGATGAGTGACGAAACGTTTCTCCCAGTGAAAACCCTACAATCAACCTTTTCTACGTTTCTCTTGTTTTGGGTTTGTCAAGAATCTGAGGCAGTTTCACTTTGTAGCCTTTTTTGCTCAGGACATGTAAAGTAGAAGTCTTGAAATGCATCTGTTAACTAAGAACTTTAGTTTAAGAAATCTTGTGCAAACAATGCAACTGTCTCCTGCTGATGAGCAGCTGCTGTATTTTCCCACCATTTAGAACAAAGGTGGCATTATAGAAGAAGAAAAGATGAAAATGTCTGAATAAAGCTGGACCTTTTTTTAAATCTCAGGAATTCAAACAGCCTGAATACTGGAGGCATTTGCATTTCCTAGAGGAGTTTACTAAATAAAAAAGCAATAGAAGTACTGATGCCAAAGCTGTTGTGATGGAAAGATGTGTCTCAGTCTGTATGTTAAATATGTGATTTTCACTTTAACCAGTCAGGGGTTTTCATGTTGATTTTTCTTTTTTCTTTTTTTCCTGTACATGCACTCATTTGTTGACAGAGTTACTTATCACAATGGTTGTGTTACTCTGGCATTTGGCTGAGATTTGCTGTTCTTGTTTTGCCTCACAGTTAAGCTACATTAGTTCTAACTGTGGGCGATCGTGGCTCAAGAGTTGGGAGTTCGCCTTGTAATCGGAAGGTTGCTGGTTCGAGCCCCGGCTTGGACAGTCTTGGTCGTTGTGTCCTTGGGCAAGACACTTCACCCGTTGCCTACTGGTGGTGGTCAGAGGGCCCGGTGGCGCCAGTGTTCGGCAGCCTCGCCTCTGTCAGTGCGCCCCAGGGTGGCTGTGGCTACAATGTAGCTGCCATCACCAGTGTGTGAATGTGTGTGTGAATGGGTGGATGACTGGTTGTGTAAAGCGCTTTGGGGTCCTTAGGGACTAGAAAAGCGCTATATAAATACAGGCCATTTAACTGATAGCTTCTACTGGAGGAAACATGACAACTGCAGTTATGTGTATAGATATGAACAGTAACATACATGGTTACTGATAGTAATTTATTGTTTAATAGTTAAAGTAGGGTTTGATTTACAGAAGTTAACTGGTAACCAAGCCAGAGCGCTGTGGGTAGGATGAGTAGCGTGCTTAAACGATTATGGAAGTGACGTGAGTAAAAATGGCGTTTTGAGATAGTCTTACGTTCATCATTAACCCAGCCCCAGTGAGGAATGTCTTTGTGTTTAAGAGACAGCAGCTGTACGTTTGTATTCAAGATTCAAAGTTTTAAAGGGAATCCAGTCTCGATTAGGGCTGGGCGATATATCGAGTTTTTTAAAAATATCGATATATTTTCATACGAGATATAAGATGTGACAATATCGTTTATATCGATATAGCTTATGTTACGTTATAATTATACTTGTGGAGCCGCAGGTTTGCCTCTCTTTCGTCCACTTTTGTCTCTACGCAACGTTACTCGGCCTCGCCTCTCCTTCACTGAACACAACTCCCCCTCCCCCATAGCTTCACCTGCAGGCAATGACAAGATGAAAGCGGAAAATCTCCGTTAGCGAGTTACAGCGGATCGTCCCGTGCGTGGGGCTGGACGGCGTCAACGTGTTAGCGAGCTAACCACGCTAACGAGCTAACCGCGCTAACGACATGCAGCCCGGAGGAGCTGCACGGCCTAAAATCCTTTCATTTTCTCAAAACTCGACTGTGCGCCTTATGTATGAATTCTGGTTGTGCTTACTGACCGCGAACCGATTTTATGTGGTACACAGCGCTCAGCAATCTGTCAAAAAATGTTTTAATATGACTTTGCTAAGCTACGGAGCTGCACCGCTTGATGGATTGTCGGAGGATTACGGCTACCGGGGAGGAGCCTCGCGGAGTGATACGTACTGTGCTTCAACGTAATATTACCGTACTGTGTGTGTATAAGGACCACAAATGGCACCTGTTCAGAGACGTGGTGCAGCTGTGAAATCTGTCTCTTTGTTATTATGCTCAGCGTCTATTAGTTTACATTTTGACTGCACAATTGTGAGCTTTTTGTTATGCACAAAAACAACATTGTTTTCTTTTATTTATGGACCATGATTATTTAATAAATGCTGATAATTTATTTTTAAGTAATTTCTTCATGTACATCTACGCTGTATGTAAATAAAAGTGCCTGTGTGACATCTGGGACACAGTGTGACTAAGAACTCTCTTTTTGTTCTTAACTTATGGCTTTAAAAAAAAATATCGAGATATATATCTTATATCGTCATCCAGCTAAAAAATATCGAGATATGAATTTTGGGTCATATCGCCCAGCCCTAGTCTCGATACAGTACAAACACACCTGAATGTGTTGGATAAAACCTTCCTTTACTGGCTGTCATGTTTCAAGTAGAATAGATGTCTTGAAATGCAGCTGATGCTTTAATGTTGTCAACAAACATTCTACAAACAATTAAAATAATGAAAATAAAATGCAAACAGGCTTTAAAGTTCTTATGTGTTTTTAAATTCTTAAATTGTCTTGGCCTGTGCTGCTTCATTTTCTGTTCCTCATTTAGTCTTTTATTACTTTTGTTACCAGCTGAGTGTGGTGAGATTGAGCTGTAACATCTCTTGCACTTCTGACAGTGCATTTCTGTTCTTGTAAGAGTCATCTAGTTTTTAGAAATGTTATTGTAGCTTTGTTTTCACTTCCTCCTACGAGTTTCATGCATCTGATTTCTTGTTCAGTGTGTTGCTTTGTTCTTCTCTAATGACCCACAGCTGTAACCTTTGTTAGTTTGTATCATCAAACTTGGCTTCTGTGATTCACTCAAGCCTTTTTTTCCTGGTGCGTAACGATCATGTTAGCTTTACAGAGAGCGGGCTGGGCCAAAAATCCTGAACTTCCTTTTTGGATTTCGTGATTTCATTTTTAGAGGGAACGAATCCATGAACGTTGCAAGACGATCTGCCCCAACAAAGATGATGTCGACGCTGTCTCTAGTATCACCACCAACCAAGGTATGAATTATTAACCAGCTGCTGCAGGACTCTCTGACTGCCTAAGATTGGCAGCACACAATGACTTCAGATGCAAATATGCAGGCTACAGTGTATACATATACACTGTCACATCTGACTGTACCACACATTAAGAGTATGTGAGCGTAGTTTGGTCCTGAACCTTGGCTCTTTAATAGATTTAAGGGTTTTTACAGTTTAACACACGGGTTTTATTATCTTTCTTTTGATTTGCTTCCAAAACAATATTTTATGCCTTTAATGCACATTTCAGAATTTGATCTGATAAACACATTTCTCTGCTTGCTGCACTTTTCACAAGTTTCCTGTCTTTTTTATTTTTATTGTTTAGTTTGTACAGAGCACACTCTAGTGTCAGTCTTAGAAACTAAACTTTGTCAAACTTTGTTAGCTGAGCAACACAAAAGGATATTCTGACTCTTAAACATAACTACTGTAACCGATAGTGATTTAGAGCTTTTGTTGCTTATTCCAGACAAATCCAGAACTGAGCTGGAGCAAGTCCCGAAGGTAATTATGCAAACATGCATAATATTCTGTCTGATTCTCTTTGGATTTCTCTTTCCCTTTAACTCTGACAGTGTGGCCAATGCTCTAATGCAGTTCCGTTGTATTATTTTAGCTGTGGACTCAAACACATTGTGACTCTTTTGACACTTGCAACTAAGCATGTCTCATTTATTAGCTTAGACATGATAGTGACACTATTGTGACAACAGGCTGTCTCCAGAGTGACCTTGCTGCTTCACTGTCTCACTGTGCTTTATATTGTCAGATTTTCATGAAGCCCGACTTTGCTCTTGAGGACCCGGCTACCTTCAACATGGTCCTTCCCTGGTCACACTTTAACAATGCTGGGGGGAAGAGCAGCAGAGACGTGGCTTCTTCCAAACTGCTCCAGGAAAAGGTGAATTCTCATCAACACGCACAGATCACCCAGGGAGGGCGATCTGTAGATCGAGAGTAAACCTGCACTGATGTGTCTTCAAAGTGTTCCTTTCAAACCATCTTGGTAACACCCCAAGGCAGTTATATAGAGTTCCTTTGAAAACGCATCAGATCACAATGGAGAAAAGCATCATGCTGAGTATCTGTACTGATATGGACTGTGAAATGTAAGGAATAAAGGATGCGATTGTTTAATGGGAATGAAAATGATCAACCTGCAGAGGGCTGAATTCAGGGTGCTCCTGCCCCCCCCTGCTGTTTGTGTTGAATTTTACACATCCACAAACACAGTGGTTTTGGCTCTGACACCGGCATGTTTATCTGTCTAAACAGCTAATCACAACCTAAACAAGAAGCAACCACTGACCAGTAAGAGGTAGTTTGGTGTTGGGGCCTTGTAGCATAACAAAAGAACAAAAGGAACTTAAAAATAATAATACTAATAAGTTTTAGTAGCAATTTTGTTAAATACTTGTTTAAATTCCTTTAGCTTCTACATCTGTGAGTATTTTCTGCTTTTCTCAGTTTTACAAGAAAGACACGTGGCACTCCAGGAAATTTTGTAATATATCGTTCAATCTTTATTTTAGGGAAAGCTAGCAGGAGTTGTAGACTCACCGGTCCAGTCACTTTTGATGAGGAGTGAAATTAAAGTTCCTGTAGATACATTCTATAAGTTAATTACCTTGAGGTGTTACCAAGATGATTTCTAAAAGGACACTGGTTGGTGTTGACTGGAGAGGTTAAGAAAAATGATGGATAATTGTAATTTATTTATAATTGTATTTGATGGACTTGATCTAAACACAGAAATTAGACGTCTGTTGTTATATATTTAAGGATGAAATGCATATTGTTATTGTTCAGTTAATTTACCTGAAGATATTTAAAACTTATGACAAGTAGAATATAACCGCAGTGGAGGTTTAGTATCGGTCATGTGATTAACTGCTTACAGTTAACAGGATCCTAATCAAACAGGATGGTTGTTGATTTGCACTTTTGTGCTCATCAGTCATTAGATCAGTTAAACCAGCGACCTTCATATGTAGAAGTTAATCAAATGATGTTCTTTTTCCTCCAGCTCAGCCACTACCTAGATGTGGTGGAGGTGAGCATTGCTCGACAGATCTCGCTGCGTTCCGAAGCGTTTTTCCATGCTATGTCGTCGCAGCACGAGCTGCAGGACCAGCTGCAGGAGACGCAGCATGCCGTGGCCGTCCTTCGGGGCCGTACAGCTGCCATGGACCAGGTCATGTGCCAAGGACCTCTCCAGGCTCTCTGCACCGCCCTGACTCGCAACAACTGCGTGAAGCTGCACAACAAGCTGAAGCTGATGGCCGCAGTGCATCAGACACAGCCCACTGTACAGCTGCTGCTCTCCACCTCTGAGTTTGTTGGAGCACTGGAACTTATCGCCACCACTAAGGAGGTGCTCCAGCAAGAGCTGCAGGGCATCCACAGCTTCAGGTGAGAGTGTGTTTACTGGATCAGTTTTACTAGGATAGTTTTTGTTGTGATGTCTGAAATTGATGTTCTACAAGCAGCCAACAGAGCAGCTGTACAATGCTGTGTTTGCATCTCTCAGACATCTGGGCTCCCAGCTGTGCGAGCTAGAGAAGCTGATTGATAAGATGATGGTGGAGGACTTCAGTATGTACGCTCACAGTGACCTGAACCGCAGCCTGAGAGATGAGCCACAGGTTCTGGAGAAGGTCTGAACAATCACCTTCAACACAAAGGGTCTAATAGATTTCAGGATGGTCATGTTTAGAAGATGACTGACAACGACAACTGTTGGGGAATGTGCGGTTGCCATTTACATTTGCATGCATCTCTGTATACATGATAAATATAAGTATTCCTGCTACATCCACACACACAAAACATCAACGTTTCTGTTCCTGTCATCAGTGTGATGCTTAATATCGAAAGACTAAATTATATTTCTTTGTCATTTTGAATGTGCCTCTGCTTTTAGTTTCAGTTACATCAAACAAAATGTAGAATCTGCTTCTGGCAGCAAGTCATCATTATAGTCTGACAGAAACAATTATATACAGCTGTGCAGCTCTGCTCATGCTGAGTATCAGTATTAGTTTTTAGTCTTTGAATGTGATTACGTAATTGAATTCTTCGGTCTCATATTAAATTCATCTCAGCTTTCTGAAACCCTGCTGCCCGGTCATGTCAGTGTTTTAGGACTCTGTATTTTCTGGTGCGTTTGTCTGTGGATTTTAGGAGCGTCTGGAGTCGCTGGTGTTCGGCCTGCTGCGGCAGCGGAAGCTGGATTTTCTGGATATTTACAGTGATGAGATGATCGTAGCGGCCAAGGCAATCGTCTCTCAGGTGTGACTCCTCCTGACACAGTCCAGTCTTTATCTGTTTCTAAGCGCTGCATTAAATAACAGCGATCCAGCTGCGATTTATCATGTAATAGAAACCTTTTTGTGTTTGCAGTGTGTGGCAGATAGTGTTGTGCAGATAGAAGAAATTGATGCTGAAGTCGTTGTTAAGTAAGTTGGAACAATGTGATTAATACCACTGGTTGTATTAAAGCATTTTATGGAATGTTTAATGAGCACATTGACTTTGTAAACAAAGAAAATACCAGTCCAAGTTGAACCTCATGGAGACTCGCTGTACATGTGTGCATTTGTGTTTCTCAAGGCTTGCTGACCAAATGCGTCTGATGACATTCCCTCAGTGGTTTGACCTGCTGAAAAATGTCTTTGAGAGCTTCCTTTTCTTCCTGCAGAGAATCAAGGTTAGTCAAAACAGCTCCTGGTACAGAGCTCCTATTTTTAGTCTGCTAGACTTCAGAAGATGGTTCACGCATCACAAACATTATCCAACATTTGATGCAGGTAAAAATATTCTTTCTGTGTGAATTCAACAAACTGAATCTAATTGTGCACCTTATTACCCAACTGCCTGTTTGCTAGGCCACTATGAATGTGATCAGGAATGTGGTTCTAGAGGTTCTGGACTCAAACCAGAAAACCCGTCTCCTGGAGGACTCCTGTTCAGAACCATCCGGCCAAGAGGCTTCTCAGGTCCCGTCACTCCTGCAGGGACAGGCTGAGCTGGCCTACCTCACCCACGAAGGCCTGTTCATCAGTGATGCTTTGAATGATGCCCAGCAGAAACAGCAGGAGCAGAAACAACAGCGAGTAGTGCCGGCAGCCCAGGATCAGAGCTCTGCAGCAGGATTCAGGAGCCAGCAGGGCCGGGTGGAGACTGCCAGTAGTGACTCTGGGGCCACAGAAATGTCTGCCAGCAGAGAGCAGAGCTTCATGTATGTCACTCTTAAGTTTTTCTTCTTCTTCTTTTTTTCTTTTTCTGTTTGAAAACAAAAATATCATGGTAATTGCAGTCCCGTTGCACCATAGCCTCTAACTGACACCTGGTTAAAAGGCTGTTGCATTTTCCTTTTTTTGCAATTCAGGTCTTCTTATTTACTGAAAACGGCATCAAACCGTAAAGTGACAGTTTTGTTCAAAAGTCTTGAGCCTTCCAACAAGACAGATTTTCTTGTAATTAAAGTTGTCTTGAGCAGCAGTTCTCCAGGCTTTCTGAAGGAGCTTTTCTTTAGACATTGGGTGCTTTTTCTCTCTTTTTCAGTTCGGCTCCTGTATCAGAGCACTTTGTGAAAAACACTTTTTGTTTGTGATGCTACTTAACATTGACCCGTGAATTATTCAAGCATAAAAAAAGGGATGAACCAGTGTTATGACTGCATTTTAGATACTTTGTTACTGGTCGCCTATCACAAAAACACAGGATGCTCTTATTTCTTTAGTTGATTCTACGAAAATGGCAAACACGCATAACTTACACGAGAACTGGACTTGAAAACCAGTGGCAGCAGATCTTACAGAGTGATGTGGACTGTAGTGGCTTATAATCTCCTGTAGTTCCCTATTAAATGTAGAGACTGGCTCTCTTAAAACAAAAATGGAAGTGTTGTTGCCCAAGATAAAGTACAAAAATGATTTAACCAAAAGTGAAAATGACTGAGAGGGATTAAAGCTGTGAAACCTTTGACTCGGTTCTTCAGCCTGTTAACAGTGAGTGTGTTTGTGTTCAGGCCTGGTGAGAACATGATGCCCACCGACTTTGAGCTGAACCTTGTGATAAACAACCTCCAGGAGCTCATGTACACTGCTTCCGACATCAGCCATGACCGCTGCGTCAAAGTGCTCACAGCCCGAGCCAAGGTATGGTGTACATGTGTCTGTATTCGAGGTTTTCTATGGAAAAGGATAAACCTGAAAATGTAATTGAAGTGTTTGTGTTTGCGTTTAACAGGATGGATCTCTGGAGCGTCTGACCTCAGCGGAGTTCGTTTGTCTTTCACAGGCAGTGGAGGGATTTGTCAGGGACACAGAGGAGCTCTGTGGCAGGCGAAGCGTTTCCCTGAGGGGCGCGTTGCAGAGCCAGGCCAACCGCTTCGTCCACCGCTTCCACGAAGAACGCAAGACCAAACTCAGGTAACCTGCAGTACCATTGTTTTCAGGATGTGAAGGCTTGCTTTTAAATATGATAACTGTTTGTGTGAGTGAGTGAAGGTTTAGTTTCATGGTTGAATTTGAGTGTGTATCTGGTCTTACTCCTGTAATGTAGCAGTGTAGGTGCTGAAGTTTGCTTTTGTGCCCCTGCAGCCTGCTGCTGGATAATGAGCGCTGGAAGCAGGCTGAGGTTCCTGCTGAGTTTCAGGATCTGGTGAACTCCATTGCTAATGGTAGAATATCACTACCAGAGCGCAAAATCCCAGGTATCAGACTCCACTGTCCGAAAATCCTCATTAACCTGGTTTTATTTGTAATTTCTGTAGTTTTAGTTCTACAGTTCTGAAATGTTTTGACTACTTACAGAGTAACCTACGCACACATTGCATATATATGCTGACTTTGATGTAAAATAAGAAAATGGATAAAGAAGTAAAGATTCACAGTTCAGTCCAGTCAAGGAGTTTATAAGACCCCCAAACCTTAGAGAGAAAATCCCAACAATTAGACAGTCCCCTATAAGCAGCACTTGGCAACAGTGGGGACAAAAGAACTCCCTGAGAGGCAGTTATCTATGAGACCTGTTGGGTGAGGGTTGGGCAGTTAATTTCCCTAACGGACCACATGAAGCAGAATTTATGTTAAAGTGCAGTCGTGTGTCTGCTTGGTGCTGCTTGTGCTGTTCTTGGTCTGTCAGCAGGCGCAGAGAAGAGCGGACTTGTAACATACAAAGAGTTGTAGTGAAACAGAGTGTTAAAAACAGTGAAACCTGTTCACTGCAGCAGCAGTCTCCCCCTCCTCCAGTTTGGACAGAAACATGCATGCAGACAGACTTAAATTACACTTAAGAAGCTGGGAGTAGAGCAGAACTGCTCTGTGTTGTTGTCACTGAGGCTTGGTTCCACAGCTTGCATACAGAGCAACAGAGAAACATCACAGCACAAGAAGAACAGCTTTATTATTTGTAACATTCGTTTTTCCATTCCAGGTCCCAATGACAGGAAACCCACAGAGTTTCTGCTTGTCAACGGGCAGAAATATGCAGTTGTTGGGTAGGTGAAATCACATATTTCATGATTTTAAATATTATTCTGTCCTCACACTGTCATTAAAGTTGGAAGTTAGACAGCGCAAATGCTTTTTAAATGTGAACATTTAGTTTTAAAAGATTTTCTGAGTCGCCTTTGTGTTCCTTCAGGACGGTTCTGCTGCTGATCCGGATCTTTTTAGAATACTGCCAGTGTGTCAATGACATCCCATCCATCTCTACAGACATGCTGACGCGTCTGGCAGACCTCCTCAAGGTCAGAAACTCAACAGCACACAAATCACACGATCCTACGTTAGTTCAGCCTCTTGTAGTTAGTAAACAGGAAAAGACTTTGTTTCCTAGAAACAATTTGATCACAACACTGAAGTGTTTACATTTGACACAGCCGTGACATGCTGGTATGCTAGCCTTAGGTTTAGAGTGGTGGTGTTTACTGAATTTTCTTGGATTGTCTTTCTGCAGCACTTCAACTCTCGGAGCTGCCAGCTGGTTCTGGGAGCCGGAGCTTTGCAGATCGTCGGCCTCAAGACCATCACCACCAAAAACCTTGGTATATAACACCTGCTACACACACTGCTTACAAGTAGACCGTTTTTTTCAGTATGTGAAGCAACTTTTAATGGTTGAGAATGCTGATTTTTACTGTTAACTGTGTGTGTTGTAGCATTAGCTTCCCGCTGTCTGCAGCTGGTGGTTCACTACATTCCCATCATCAGAGCTCATTTTGAGACCAAACTGCAGCCCAAACAATTCAGTGTTCTCAGACACTTTGATCACATCACCAAGGTAACACTCAGCATGACCACTTTAAGTGTGGCCTCATCCTGGCTAAATAAAAGTTTGAGAGAAGAGTTAAAAATAAAATGTCATGACAAAATCTCCAAAGATTTCAGCTCGATGTGAGTCGTGTTGCTGAGGCTGTTTGTTGTGTTGCAGGACTACAACGATCACATAGCAGAGATCTCTGCTAAGCTGGTGGCCATCATGGACAGTCTGTTTGAGAAGGTTCTATCAAAGGTAAGATGAGGGCAGGGAACACGAGAACACTTTATGAATGGTTTAAAATTTTATGCAAGCATAAAAATAATTCTATTTACAGAGGACTTTCAGTTGTAATGAGATTCAGGCAGTGTGTGTAGGCCTAATATTTCCACAGTTGTGTTAATCCTTTTTTTTACTTTAATAATAGTATTGAATTAATGTAGACTTAATAGAATCATTGCTATTAGATAATAGAACAAACAAATAACCAATAATCGAACCTACTAAATTATACTTGCACTGTATACCTGATGGTCAGGTATCCATTTCTGTCCTTTATTAGTACAGAATTTATGACTTTTTGACATGTGTAATGCACTTTCTCAGAATCTTTCTGTGTATTTTAAATTGTTGTATTCCAAATGCGCACAGAATCACATGACCTCAGGCGTATCCTTTTATGTCCTCAGTATGAAGTGAAGGCTCCGATGCCCTCAGCCTGCTTCAGAAACATCTGTAAGCAGATGGCAAAGATGCACGAAGCCATTTATGAACTTTTACCTGAAGAACAGACACAGGTGAGATCTTTTTGTTTTCTCTACTCTTTTTGTGTCTGTGACAGCTTGTTGATCACAGACTTGAGAGTTGTGTATCCATATACAGATGCTGTTTCTGAGGATCAATGCCAGTTTCAAAATGCATCTGAAGAGGCAGCTGGCTCGGCTTGGAGTTATTAATGATGGAGGACCGCAGCATGGGTAAGTGCCCTGAAAACCAGCTAATGATTGGAGTATGTTGATATGACAGAGCAGCACTTCCTGCTTCGCTCTGAAGAGAAGTAGCACCTCTTTTCCTGCTGGTGTTCCCCGTTGTTTCACATTTTATTGAAAGAGAATTTTGAACATTACATGAATACTTGACATGTCTTTATATCTGCTATATTAAAGTGCTAGAATTGTACTTAACAAACCTGACACAAATTTAGAGTTCCACTTCTGTGAGTTAGTTTTGGAATTAACGGAGGTGATAGGTGTGTGTCAGTGACAGCTGCCACGGTGCCAGAATCATTGCTGCCACATATGAATATCCTCATATGTGGCTCTCATTTTTCTTAAAAACAAAAATAAGGTAAAAAAAAAAAAAATCTGGTAATTCTTTGTTTCTACGTTCATCGGGCCCCAATGTGACCAAATATCAAAGAGAAATTAAAAATGCTGCTGTGGAAGAGTTCAGGTCTTAGAAGGTTATAAACGGCTTCTTGTCAGAGCATAGCTCTTCCCCATCTTTCATGTCTTTGACACTTTGACTCGTGTTTGCAGGCTGGTGGTGGTAGACGTGGCGTTCTACACCGAGAACATCCAGGGGCTGAAGAGCCTCGAGAGACTCGACCTGAACATGGTTGAGGTCTGGGAGCAGAAGAGGTGATGGAGGATGGAATCTGCATCTCCAGAACTGACCTTACCTCAGCAGTTATGGGAGCCTGACCCCCGGGGGCTGGCTGAGGCTGGAAGAGGCCCAAAGGGACCAAAAATGCGAGTATGGGAGAAGAGCAGCAGCATACCGGTGCTTCAGAGACTGTTCAGAAACGCACAGCGCCTGGTGAAAAACTGTTGCCACCTCATCGCAGTGTGTGCAATTCAATAGAAAATGAAAAAATAAATTATTACTGTTTTAGTGGGAGGGCAGGATGTGGATTATTCTTATGAAATTTGGGGGTAATTTATTTTTCTTTCTCCGGAAACATTCTATACTGTGTTAGGCTTTTTCCTCCAGCAGTCTGCAATGCTGGAGCTGACAGGATTTTTATCAACACCGCATGCTCGGCAGGTTACCCTTTTGCATACTCGGAGAGCTTGGGAGGGGTCATTCTTATTGCTTAAAAAAAACAACAGGGTTCCTGTTCCATGTTAACACTATTCCAATCCTCTTTGATCAGCTGCTTTTGGGTTTATTTGCTTACTTTTTTGTACTCCAAAATAATAATAACAGTAGCTGAGAGAAAGGTTTAATTTCAGTATGTGGGCATAGTGACAAGATTCACTTCAAAAGGTTTAACTTCCACCTTAAAACAGTTTGGTCATGCAGTTGCTTCAGCCCAGTCAGATCCTGGTCGTTGTGATGATTGACAGTGGCGCAGAACTCGCTAAACTGATGCAGAGAGTTTGCAGGATGTGAAGCATGAATATCAGCTGTTAACTTTTGCACCTTCCAGTCTGTGTGAGCTGTTAGTTTTCTGCAAAGATGGAAGAGAAAATCTGATTAAACCTATCATCCAGAATACCTTCTTCTGATGCTGCAATATTGTGTCACAACTCCCCACAGGGGTAAAAGTAACAAGTGCTTACAGCTCTCCCTCCTCCTGCTAGCAGAGTTTTCTTCATGACATCAGATTTGATCAGATTTTCTCTTCCTGACTGTTCAGCTACCGAGAGCTCCCGTCACACGAAGCAAACGACCTGTCCAGATGCAGTCACAGATCAGTCTCTGCAGCAGTAAGAACACTACAGGCTGACAGGCTGCTGTTTGGAACCATTCGACTCCCAAATGCAAATATTCATCTACTCTCCTAGTCTGTGTGATGGCTTTTGTAAGCAGCTTGTTTCCAAGATAAATCTCCTGGTATGAAACTAATGAGCTGGCATTGCAATAATTTGCCCTTCTGAAATGATTGATTAATCTAACATGTGCAGCCATAGTCATTCTTAACTCCCACACTAATCAGAAGGCATAAATGGTGTACATATGGTGACAAGCACAGTTGGATTAATGTGATGTGACTGCAGCGGTCAGCGTCAGGCGCGCCAGAGAACAGAAGCATTAACGATCATCACTGTCTGCTTCAGAAGTGCCTACTTTGAATCGACTATCAGAGACGACACATCTGAGCTCCCCACTACAGTGTGCCTACCATACC
>NW_005187590.1:975731-1003500 GCF_000239375.1 Pundamilia nyererei
GTGTGAGTGAGTGTGTGAGAGACTTTTTGGGGTTTTGATGAGCATGTGTGTATGAGTCCAAATGAATCTGTTTCCTTCAAACCTGCTGTGAATAAAACAGGATG
Source organism: Pundamilia nyererei (assembly GCF_000239375.1). Classification (NCBI taxonomy): domain Eukaryota; kingdom Metazoa; phylum Chordata; class Actinopteri; order Cichliformes; family Cichlidae; genus Pundamilia; species Pundamilia nyererei. Next base: position 975,836 of record NW_005187590.1, read on the forward strand.
ATGGAGCGACCTATTGTCAGTCTGTTCATCTGTTGCACATTGTCATCTTCAGAGCTAGCATACTTCCTGTCTGAGCCTCACAAAACATGTTAAGGCAAATGTAAGAGTGTTATTATTTCCAGTTAGCCAATGTTACTACATCGGTCTATTCTGCACAGTTCTAGCTGTATTCATTTTCTTAAAACTCACATCAAACACTTCCTGTAAGATCTTTGGCTTGAAACCACTTAAGTTTTTTAAAAATTTGATTTTCGACCCTTTCTATCACTTTCCAAATCGATATGAAAGATTTTACATGAAGTATTTGATTCAAGCGGAGTTACTGAAGTAAGGATAGAGAACACTTAAAAGAGATCGTTTGACATTGCTGGATGTACTAGATCTTTCTCACATCGGCTTTTTGGATCATGTATCGCTTGCTTTCACTGAAGTAAGCTTTAAGTTACTCTAGACAGTGAGAATGACGATGGCTAAAAATATGAAAGGTTTGTCATATCTATGGTTGATGGAACAGCCAAAAACTTTACAAGGTTTACTTGAAATATTACTATTACTTGATAACTAAAAAAAAAAAAACAGCATCAAGAACTCCTACCAATGAGCTAGAACAGGCCAGCCTAAACAGTACAAAACTAGTCGTGGCAGCACAAAGACCAGAGGCAACAAGACTGAGACTCTCCAACTGTGACTCGTACACTGAAAGGCACAATCAAGTGACTAAGATGATGTACAGGAGCATCTATGGACTGGAAGTCCCAAGCCCTGATGGGAGACGGCACCAAAGGTGCTTGAGAACAGCAGGGTTATGGTCCTGTCACAATTTGAGTTCCAAGCAGCTTTTCGCCAGCCAACTAGAGATGGTGGTGGCTGACGGGGAGGAGAAGATTGCTGAGATTGCCACATGTGTCACAAATGCAGACAGTAACATCAGGAAGAAAGAAAATGGAAAAAAGATGAGTGCCAGGAGCTGAAGACGCAGCTGGAGCAGATGAAGTGATCCCAGTGGGTAGGAAACTGGAGGAGCAGCTCAAGCAGATTCCAGCGAGGGGGACTGGTGTATATTTATTTATTAGAACAAATGGTAAAATGGGCTGTATTTGTATAGCGCTTTACACGTCCAGTCACCCACACATTCACACACTGGTGATGGCAGCTACATTGTAGCCACAGCCACCCTGGGGCGCACTGACAGAGGCGAGGCTGCCGGACACTGGCGCCACCGGGCCCTCTGACCACCACCAGTAGGCAACGGGTGAAGTGTCTTGCCCAAGGACACAACGACCGAGACTGTCCAAGCCAGGGCTCGAAACGGCAACCTTCCGATTACAAGGCGAACAGAACACAGCTGCCCCAAATTAACAGTATAAATAATGACCAAAATCAGTAGTTATGTGCAAGCTCTGAATGACTAAATGTAAACCAAAAAAAGCACTTTATTATTTATTCTAGTTACTTTTTGATTTGGGTACAAAAACATGAATTCTAGTATATACGAATCTCTCTTCTGACCATTTAACACTGTGTGCTCTGTGATGAAATGATCATTTGTGAGTTTTGTGAGGAGGATCATCAGTAGTGACCAATCTGAGTCTGCAACTAAGATCAAACGGGTTTTAAGTCTGTTTGATCTTAAGTTAAGGCCGAGTGTCAGGTGACGAGCAAGACCAGGAGCATAATTATTCACTGATCTTTTATCGTTGGCTGCAATAAGGAATTGACAGGTTTAATCACTTTATATGCTAATGGGGTCACAGCTCTTAATGCTCCTGTCTACCTATAAGATCCAAATGACTTTGTATGTTTTTGAGCAAACCCAGCACATTGATGCAGCAGTGATTAGAAGTAGCAGCAACTCTGAGAATAGCACAGAGGTGCTGTGAGATCAGCCATCATTTTCATTTTTCTGGGCCTGTTCACAGAACTTTCTGATCTCACCTTGTACACAAAAAAACATAAAACAAATAAAGAATGAGTCCGACGTTTCCACAAAACACAGGAAGCTCTGCTGACCCGTACTGCACTTTTTTATTGACACAAGAAAAAAGATGACCACAGTGAGCCAGACTTTACAGTGATTGTCTTGCAGTAACAGCAAATTTCTTCTACACAGTGCTGGAGAAATTTGGAAGCACGATGAATTTGACCTCTGACCTTTTCAGGCTGACTTTACACTGACACAACTGTTTAAAACAAAAGCTGTAACAACCCTGCTGTTCATCAGAAGAACAGAATCTCTTAAAAGTCATCTTTAAGATCCAAATGGCTTTGAGCATTTTTCCCAGAAGGCCTCAGTGGTCAAGGATCCGCAGATTTCCTGAAACAATCTTGTTCTCCAGCATGGCTCCAGCAGGAATATCTATCCGGTCACCATGATTGGCTATGATGATGACGGTACCCTGATGAATAAAATGATTAACGAGTGAAAAACTGACAGAAATGTCACGTATTCTTGCAACCTCTGTTCGAAATCAAAGGTTATTGTTAAAAAATATAGTTGAGTAGCCCTGACAGGCTGGTGACCTGTCCAGGGTGTATCCCACCTCCCGCCCTGTGGCAGCTGGGATAAGCTCCATGAAAACTGTTGAGTCTGGCTAAAAATCTTTAAGCTGGTCTTTCTTTGAGCAAACATGTTAAAAGGTGAACTAAACATTCTGTGTATGCACTACCTATTTGCTCTAAATTTCAATCAATTTGTTCACAATGGTTAGTCAAGTTAGAAAGTGAAGGAGCTGCTCGTTATTCTGTCTAACATGGGACATAAAGGAAATGTTTAATCTGGTCTGCATAGCAATAATCCTCAAAATCGGGTGGGGCCGTTTCCCCCCATTTCCTTGGAGAGTCGCAGTGTTTTAAGATTTAACTCTGAGTTTCTTTCCCTGCAAAATACATCTTGAAATGATCTCATTCAAATCAGAAAATAGTTGCAATGGAATTTCTCTTGAGAGTGGCTGAAATAAACAGAGGTATCAAGGAAAGATTTACATTTTATACTGTAAATTCCATCCAAGGACATTTCTGATATTTGTAAATATCTCACAAAGTTCAGTTAAGGTGGAATTCCTTTCTAATTTCTGGAACAGTACTGTAGGCCCGAATAAGGCTCGAGGTTAATTCAATTCAGAGAGCTGAAATAATGCTCTGTAGAAGTCTGTAGGTGGCGCTGTTCAACTGTGCCTCAGTTATTGGAGCGGTTGCTTACTTTGAGAGAGACGTTCTTCCCGAAGGTGACATCTCCAGACACAGTGAGGTGATCAAGCTCCAACATGTCAGGGATGTTTTCAAACCTTGCCAGAAACTCCTGAACCTGTGGAGCAACAAAGCAAAAAGCAACCAAACCCTGATTTTATTATTTAGGCTCTCTAACATTATAACATAAAACACCTTCAGATGACTGTTCAGACTTATTTAAATAAAACTTCATTTAAACTGAAACATGCTCCTACTTTCTCACTACGCTGAGCAGCAAGCAGGTCTGGCAGGTCAACATTATCTTTCCATTTCCTGAGAACTGATTTTTTTTTTCCTTTAGTTAACTTGTAGTTAGATTTAATTAGAAATATAACGTGATTAAACCTGTCAATTCCTTATTGCACCCAATGATAAAGTACAGAAGCTGAGAGAGGCTTGGATCGAGAGTGGAGATGATGCTTTCTGGGTGGCAGCTGACCTTTGTGAAGGAGCTGCCCAGTTTGACATGAGGCGTGGTCGGGAACTCTCTCTTCTTGCTCATGGTGAGAGAGCCGGCGTCCAGGGTGTACAGATTGGACATCACCAGCAGCAGGTCAGATGACGTCTTCACGGGCAGGAAGCGGCTACGGGGTACGTTCACACCCATGGCATTGTTAAAGCTTTTGATGGCAGCACCCACAGCTGTCTCTAGCTGGATGACATTCAGCCCACCATCCAGGGTCTACAGAGAGACGGAGCGCTTCAGTCAATAGGAGGAAAAACAGTTCCAACAGGCTCATAATCAAATTTGTTCATTCCACTCCTTATCGTCCACTCATCTTAGTGTGGTACTAATACACTTAGTACCCCACTAAGATGAGTGGACGATAAGGAGTGGAATGAACAAATTGTTTGAACTCAGGACTTTACACAAGTCCTGAGTTCAAAAATAGCTTTCAAAATAAACCAAATCTATTGACAAAATGTGCAGAAAAAACTGCTATGAGCTAATGTCAAAAATATCTACTGTGTAAGATAAGGCCGGGGAGGCATGATAACACCAATTTGTATCCTAAGACGACATATTAACAGTATTCGTCTGACAAAGCCTCTTGAGAAAATGGAAGCAGGGTTAAAAAGAAAAAGTAAAAGACAAGCAGCACACACCCAAAACATTTTAATACTGCCCCCAAAACTTTTCACAGCCTCATTACTTGAAGTACCTTTAAAATATCGCTTCATATCAACACCAGAGAACACAAAAGCTCAGGACTGTGATTATGAGGTTTTTAAAGGTACATTCCTTGAGTATTTTGTGGTGCTTTGATTCTTAAATATCAGTTTTCTGACATTACAAGTTACAAACTTTGCAGCCTCTAGGAGCAACGTATATGTTCTACATGCAGTTTTGAGTTTGACATCCGACTCTTTTTGCTCCCAACACCAAGCGGCACCTCTTTGTTGGATGGTTGTATTTAAGAAGGATCTGAGAATTGTTGCTTAGTCATGAGGCAGGTGTGTGTTTTTAAGTTATCCATGAAAAGGGAATCACAGTGTCACTCATGTCAGGCACACTGGATTCCTTTGGCTGAGGTTAGTGGTAATGTTTTTGCAGTGGTAGCTCCTACAAACAAGTCTAACAGCAAAATGTTAAACAAAAAGATTTCCGCAGGATTACCTTTGGATTGACGATGATCTCCAGGTCCATGGAGTTCTTCTCTTGCAACCTCTTGATGGCAGGCAGAGAGATCCACAAATTGTTGGTGTTGAAGATCTTGAACTTGGTAACAGACTTAAATTCGTCAACATGGGCCTTGGGGACCTGTGCGATCTCCAGCAGCCTCAGACGATCCTCATACTGGATCAGAGTACCACCCTGGACAGAAGGGAAACAGGCTGCACAGGCCGAGCCACACTTTGTTCAGCCGGGGCCAGATCGCCATGAGGGAGATACTAAACATACCTTGACGTCGGCTCTGGTCTTGTCTGTGACCTCCATGATGAACTCGCAGCGTTTGTCGGCCGGCTGGCTCATCAGATGGTTGAGGATGAACAGGTCAACTGTGGCTCCCAGGTTGTCGATGTTGGAAACAAAGATGTACTCTTTCCCTTCAGCAATGAGTTTGTCCAGGAGCCCGGAGTTTTGGAAGCTGGCATAGATGTCTCCGTGCCCTGGTGGGTACCAGGCCTCAGCATTTTCGCCACTGGTGCCCATGCTCTTAGCAATTGGCAGGAGGGACTCCTTGTTGATCCTCGGATACCTATTAAGAAAATAAAGAGTCCGTCATTTAGACTATAAAGAACTGAAGAGCTCTCTATTCCAAGAGAAGTGAAGGAAAATCAGATGGTGGACAAAACAAATTTACCCTCAAAGCAACTTTGACACTTTTATTTTTGGACAGCAGATGTAAACGATGGCCCTTATTTACCAACAGTTTTTACACACAAATCTGTGCGCACAAATGTTTAATGCTCAAATCACTGACTTATAAATTATATTTTTCTATATTTTGTGCACTTTTGTACTTGTCTGTTTACTACCAAATCAGAGAAGACAGCATAGCTCGATATGTCTCCAGAATCTTGAATCTGGAAATGTTTTTTTAACATCATCATAAAAATTAGTAGTGAATGCTGATGCATACATGCCTGTTCTTCTTTATAGTTCATGTAGTGTGCTTCAAATCAAAAGACATTTCAAGTCTTCTAAAAACTTGCTTTCCTTATAGTCGTTGTCCTAAAGCCTAATCCGACTGTTTCGCTCTGGAGTCAAATCACTGGATTGTACTTTTTGATGTGTTTGCTCTCATGACGTTTTCTTTTCAGTGCAGACCTGAATATTAACATCAGGTCTGATGGACAGTGATCTGGTCTTTACTTGTCTGGATGTTCTGAATGGATCCAGCATTGTCTTTCTTCCAGGTTTTGTTTTTTTAAGAACACACCAAAGATTATTTGTCCACTGCTAACGCTCCAGGTTTCCTTTTAATGGACTTGTTGTAGTTTTACTGCTTACCACTTTAACAATGACATATGTAACTTCCATCTGTCTCTGTTTCCATCCACCAAAAAAATAATGAACCATTTCTTTAATCACCTCTGGCTTTTTACACTTATTTCATACTTAACAGATTTTGTTCACAGACTCTCCGTATGTGTGTGTGTGTGCGCACTGCACCTGCTCTGATTGAAAGTGTGGATTTTGACTTGGTGGTGTTTGTATTTCTGCAGGATCTTCTTTGTATCCTCGTCGGTGTTGAAGGAGTTCATGAGTACAAGCGGCACGTCAGCATTAAAGGTTTTGTTTAGATGCTGAAAACACACAATCATTTAGCACCATGTTAGAACAACAATTGCCTCAAGGTAGTTCACCAGAGGCAAAAACATGACCCTGGACTCATCCTGATCATCAGAGGTTAAGATGTGCAGTGTTTTTCTGCATTCTTACCTCAATTTGTTTCACTGTCAAGTCCAAGAAGGTGTTCTCATTGCGGACACTGATCAGACTCTTTGGGCCCTTGCAGCCCATGCTGGTTCCTAGACCGCCATTCAGTTTGACCACAGCAAGTTTGTTGAGACTGACAGCGATGTTGTCGGGTAGTCCCCTCGCCTTGATCCTGTCATAGGGCTGGATCTGAGCAAAATCCCACAAATGAGTAAGATGGGAGTTAAAAGTCTACGAAGAGTAGAGCTTTTTTTTTAATACTGTAAAACAAAACAGTGAAGAGGCTCAAGTTAAGGTCAAGGTGAGATTGAACAAACAGTTCAGTTTGTTTTACATGCAAGTCATCAGGATGTTATGCAACAATACAACCAGGCTTTAGTCTGATAAGCACAGACAGCAAACAGCTCTGCAAGTTACACAGTGAAACCCATCAGTGCTAGATTTGTTTGTTCACTACAAAGCTGCTATGTCACCACCAGAAATGAGGAGTAACGCATGAAAAGTAGTGCATTACTGTAATCTGATTACTTTTCTCAAGTAACGATTAAAGTAAGGGATTACTATTGCAAAAAGTAATTCGATTACTGTACTTTCCCGTATGCACGCTGCGTTACTGCACCGTGATTTTGTTTGTGAGAGTGTCTCATGACAATGACGTACGAGCGTGCGACGTCCGTGGCAACAGACGTGTGCAGATCAACAAGTATGAGTAACATATTATGAGATATATATTATAATATGAGAGAGTATGATCGTGCAGCGCTTAAAGCTCGGAAGTACTGACATTACTTTGAGTTTGATTCTGTAAAAGTAACAGAAACATTAGCGTCCGCTGTTCACTCTGTGAGGGAAGAAAACTTCTTTCTACAAAAAGTAAAGTTCAAATTGAGCGAGCACCCAGCACGCTGCCACGGGAGTGTGAAATCCACAGAGAAACCCCCGGACATGGCCACTGCAGCACCGGGCAAACCTCCACCCGCCGCACTCCTGCTAAACAGGTGACAATAGATTTAAGAGCGACAGGACTCGGTGCGATGAGTTTTTGATTTTATTTTATTTTTGCTGTGTTTTACACAATTTTTATTTTATATGCTGGAAAATGAAGAAAATAGGTTTAACTGTTAAACAAATTTCTTCAAGTCAAACACTGTTGCATATAATTTCATTTTTGCATAAAGTTGAAAGATTAAACCTAAAAAATGTTTTAAAAAAAACTTTTTCATTTGATTCTATTTTATATGATGGATTATGCAGAAAAACATAGAATTGGCCTGAAAGGTCTGTTGCTTTCTTACGTATTCAGGTTGTGCATCATGTTTTTAAAAAGTAACTAAGCAATAAAGTAACGAATTACTTTTGAAAATAAGTAATCAGTAAAGTAACAGGATTCCTTTCTTGGAGAAGTAATCAGTAACTAATTACTATTTTAAAGTAACTTGACCAACACTGCTGACCACTGCAGACTGGGAGCTAGTTGTCCAGCTGTCACAATTTGCCCCTCTTTAAACTTTCTCAAATCCTCACGCTTGCCCATTTTTCCTGCTTCGTTCCCCAATATATCAAATCCATGTTAGGAACATCTGCTTGCAGATATTACACAGAACCAAGAGTAATAAAAGACTGTCTGAAACTGTGATAGCAGCAGTCTGGCGCTCACAGGTATTACCTCATTATTTGAAACATTGACCATGTTTGTAACAGCATATATATCCATTACAGATAATAAGGAAAAACATAACACTTTAACATTATATCACGAATGTGGATGTATATTTTTATAGAGAGATGTTTCTGTGGTACAAATGTCTACAGTAAGACCATTTACTTGAACCCTTTTTTATATTCAGACAAACATGCATACCCAGATACAAATATATGTGTAGCTGGGTATTAGAACATGGACAAGTAAACTAAATGTGTATATATGTACAGTGGGGCAAAAAAGTATTTAGTCAGCCACCGATTGTGCAAGTTCCCCCACCTAAAATGATGACAGAGGTCAGTAATTTGCACCAGAGGTACACTTCAACTGTGAGAGACAGAATGTGAAAAAAAAATCCATGAATCCACATGGTAGGATTTGTAAAGAATTTATTCGTAAATCAGGGTGGAAAATAAGTATTTGGTCAATAACAAAAATACAACTCAATACTTTGTAACATAACCTTTGTTGGCAATAACAGAGGTCAAACGTTTACTATAGGTCTTTACCAGGTTTGCACACACAGTAGCTGGTATTTTGGCCCATTCCTCCATGCAGATCTTCTCGAGAGCAGTGATGTTTTGGGGCTGTCGCCGAGCAACACGGACTTTCAACTCCCGCCACAGATTTTCTATGGGGTTGAGGTCTGGAGACTGGCTAGGCCACTCCAGGACTTTCAAATGCTTCTTACGGAGCCACTCCTTTGTTGCCCGGGCGGTGTGTTTTGGATCATTGTCATGTTGGAAGACCCAGCCTCGTTTCATCTTCAAAGTTCTCACTGATGGAAGGAGGTTTTGGCTCAAAATCTCACGATACATGGCCCCATTCATTCTGTCCTTAACACGGATCAGTCGTCCTGTCCCCTTGGCAGAAAACAGCCCCATAGCATGATGTTTCCACCCCCATGCTTCACAGTAGGTATGGTGTTCTTGGGATGCAACTCAGTATTCTTCTTCCTCCAAACACGACGAGTTGAGTTTATACCAAAAAGTTCTACTTTGGTTTCATCTGACCACATGACATTCTCCCAATCCTCTGCTGTATCATCCATGTGCTCTCTGGCAAACTTCAGACGGGCCTGGACATGCACTGGCTTCAGCAGCGGAACACGTCTGGCACTGCGGGATTTGATTCCCTGCCGTTGTAGTGTGTTACTGATGGTGACCTTTGTTACTTTGGTCCCAGCTCTCTGCAGGTCATTCACCAGGTCCCCCCGTGTGGTTCTGGGATCTTTGCTCACCGTTCTCATGATCATTTTGACCCCACGGGATGAGATCTTGCGTGGAGCCCCAGATCGAGGGAGATTATCAGTGGTCTTGTATGTCTTCCATTTTCTGATGATTGCTCCCACAGTTGATTTTTTCACACCAAGCTGCTTGCCTATTGTAGATTCACTCTTCCCAGTCTGGTGCAGGTCTACAATACTTTTCCTGGTGTCCTTCTCTTTGGTCTTGGCCATGGCGGAGTTTGGAGTCTGACTGTTTGAGGCTGTGGACAGGTGTCTTTTATACAGATGATGAGTTCAAACAGGTGCCATTCATACAGGTAACGAGTGGGGGACAGAAAAGCGTCTTACAGAAGATGTTACAGGTCTGTGAGAGCCAGAGATTTTCCATGTTTGAGGTGACCAAATACTTATTTTCCACCCTGATTTACGAATAAATTCTTTACAAATCCTACCATGTGGATTCATGGATTTTTTTTCCACATTCTGTCTCTCACAGTTGAAGTGTACCTCTGGTGCAAATTACTGACCTCTGTCATCATTTTAAGTGGGGGAACTTGCACAATTGGTGCTGACTAAATACTTTTTTGCCCCACTGTATATTCATATCATTTCTAGTAAGAATTAAATAAAAAAATGTGTAGGGAAACCAATTTGGGTCTTTTTAATGAATCTCTGTGGTGTTTTTTTAGCTTCCAAATGGTGCATGCCGAATAAAGCCTGCTGGGTCTATACTGGGTGAAGCTGTGGTCTACAGTTATGGGCAGGAGGAGTTTTCTATTTTAAGGTTTTACTTGGATATTTGTGGCTCCATTATTAAACAGTAACTTTTTCCAAAACAGATAACCTCCCGTAACTGGAATGAACAGAGTTACTTTTGGAAGTGCAGTCTTCTGACTTTTCAAACCTCATGACACAGTGTGACACACAGAAAGGACACATGTATTTATGGTCACACTACACACCATATCAAAGCTGGATTTCTACCCGTGCTTCTATAAACAGCTATCCAACAACAGAGCAACTGTTAAATATATAGCAAGTCACACTGTAACAAACACTGGGACATCTTGTATTGCTTTTCTCTTCATGCTTTGTGACGTTCTGAGGTTTTTAAAGATCTACTGGAATGGTGTGAGCTTGGAGGCCGACCAAAGACGGTCAGCTGCAGGTGATCAGCTATAGAGGAATCTATGACCTTTGCTCTATGACCTCAGTAAAGTCTTGCCTCACATGTTTGTGGATGTATTGGAGAGCAAATTGGGTTTAGTGTCTTGCTCAAGGATATTTGGCATGCAGACTGCAGCAGCCGGGAACTGACCAACAAACCTTGTGATTAATAGAGAACCTGCTCTGCCTGTTGAGCTACAGGAGGCCAAAGCTTGAGAAAACAAGTGGACAGCTCCACGGCCACCAGTGATTTTGGTTTTTAACAGCAAAAATGAATTATATCCATTATTCCTGTAATATTCCTTTGAGATATCCACAGCTCATCATGACTGTAAATATATTAGTGTTTGTTTCAACTCTGGAAAACATTCAGTCGAAGACATTCAGAGACTCTCTTTATGAAATAAACTGACACATGAAAATGTGAGGGTGGTTTCATGGACAATGTCAAAAACTGTGTAAATAAAGGATTTAAAACCTCCATCACATTGTCTTGATGCATGCTCAATCCCCAAGGTATGGAAATCCCACAAAGTCGATGCTGTACATATAAAGGCGAGTGTTACGCATGTCTTGCACCAGTAAACTTAGAACGCAGTGTCTCATTTTCTCTGAACCACGCTCATGACGACAGCGGTGGTTTGAGGCACAGGGTGATTAAGGTCAGAAGGGGAGTGCGAGTGGAAGATGTGTGGGTGCTCCGCACGACACTGAAATGCTCCAGCAGTCAGGCTAATCTTAGTCCTAACCTTCACTTGGCTGATATTTTTGGGAACACCGTAGGCAGGAACTGAACATGTGTGTGAAATGTCACCATGCTGACCAACAGTTGGCTTTGGCCTGAGCGTTCACTATCCTCAGATCTGGTTGCAGTAGCTTGTTTTTGAAGTATGACACCCGTCGCCACAGTGGTGTAGGAGAGTCAGGAGAGTGCATGTTAACCTTAGCATAAAGACTGGAGTTAGGTAAGTGCGTGCTAGCCTCACTGTTACAAGTTAATAAGTAAACATTGTACTTAGGGCTGCCACAAACGATTATTTTGATAGTCGACTAGTCACCGATTATTTTTGCGATTAGTCGACTAATCAGATCATCATCCATTGGACGTACAGCTTATTGCACCAGCAGCATCTGGTCTTATATAACTATCATTAGCTTATAGCTTGAAGTGTTTGTGCTAACTAAAAATAAAGACAAGATGGTAGTTTATTAATTTTTAATGAAATTTGCAGATTGTTTCGGTGAAGTTTAATAAACTCCTTGCTTTCTAAAATATAACAGGACACCGGAGTAAATTCTCCAGCGTCTCACACTTCTGATAATCAGCTGTCTGCTTGACAGTTTTAGCTGTGCAAAAACTATAACTTTAATCTCAGCCAAACCGATTTACTCAGGAACAAATAAAATACTAAAGAAAGCCAAACAATAACATTTTTAAGTTATCTAAGTGACTTATATATATGTTTAACCTGACTAGCGAAAGACAGCGGTGGGTTTGAAAACGATTTGCCGGGAGTCCGGTGTTCTCACGGCTCTAGTTAGCCTTGCCCCCGCCTAGCTAACGAGCTAGTGGGTAACAGACGTCTCCGAAAACGTCGGAGCGCTTTTAAAAATATGTGGTGTCTTGATAAACTGAGCAGATATTTGAGGTTTACACAGCTACATTCTCGCCTGAAAATATGTTAAACGTTTATTTTGTGACCCAGAAAGAATAATAAGAGTAATATTAAAACTAACTAGCTGCCGCCATTGTTGACAACTGCGCTGGGCTACGCTATGAATTCTGGGACACAGCTTCTTCTTCTTCGGGGTTTAACGGCAGCTGGCATCCTTGGACATGCAGTGCTGCCATCTTCTGTTTCAGTCCGTTATTACACTCTTAAATCCTACTACTCATTCCTGCGTCCTTTGTGATCTTACAAAGCTTCAAACGATGCGTCAACTATTAAATTAGTCGTCGACGATTTTAATAGTCGACATAATCGTGACTAGTCGACTAATCGTGGCAGCCCTAATTGTACTCTAATAATACGATTACTCATCTTTAAAATGTTCATTTTTGAATTCACCTTTCTAAAACGTTGCCTGTTGATTTCTTTGAACTTTTAATATAATTCATCTGAAGGATAAATAAACACGTGAAAGAAATTGGTGTTTGGAATAAAGCACAGTGTAGATGGTGTTTGCAGCCATGAAGCCCATCACCACACTAGCTGCAAACTCTTGGGACAGGACATCTCTACATGAATTGAATTGAATTAATGATTAAGCTGAACTATGCAGTCAGTGAGTTTGCTTTTTAGGGGCATATAAAAGTCTTAAAAAATGTTTAATTCTTAATTCAAAAGCTTCAGAAGGTCTTTTCAAAGACTGTTCAGGGTTGGAGTTGATCTAAGAGTGGATGCTGCTCCTGCACATACTGTATAACATGTATACAGCTTTAAGATATAAACTGAAGCAGTTAGAAAATATTTGGAAAAATACATTTGCTCATCTGTAGATTATGTAATTATTCCCTTACAATTTAAGCAGCTGTGGATTGTTAGCAGGTCCCAACTGTGAGGTTTTTCTTACATATTTCTGTTGCCCTCAGATGGGTTATATTCTAGCTTACTTTTATTTAGCTTACTTCTAGAATAATTTATTAATCCCTGAGGAAATTATGTGGTCGCAGTTATTCCAAGACAGTAAGAACTGTAACCAACTAAACTACAAGTGCAGATGATGCGCAGAGAGTGAGGGTGTGCAACTATCACACTGCGTACTTGCGCTTTAGATGGAACATTTAAAGCACATATGAGCACCAGCACAGAGCACTGCAATGTCAAAACTCAAGCCGTGTTAACCAGAAACATTATCTTGTGCTCACCAACTCCTCCGGTGGCCGGCTGATCTTGGCCCAGTCCACTGAAGGCCCTTTGACTTGCAGGAATCTGTGGAAGAGCTTCTTGAAACCATCAAAATCTTTTCTGGAGATCTGAAACAAAAGAAGTCAAATATCAAAACTCACTGATTAGGAATCTATGTTCAACGTCTATATGTTGCATTTATCTAGAGTGATTCTTCACTGGCTTTCAAACTACCCTTCCTACATTAAATAAATCAATACAAAATAAGCTTTATTAGAAACAGTCAGTCAGTCGGACGCCAGAAAGGTTGGCTATACATCAATAAAAGCTTCAAACTAAAAACACAAAGGTGATTTTATTTACAAACATTTTGTTTTTGTCAGCTAATCATATTAAAGCTCTAATCTGCAGGTTGGTTTACATGTCTACCCTGGTTTCTTAAAGTGCACCCCTAATAATATTTTATGTAGCCCACAAGCATAACAAGGACAAAGTGGACTTCATTCACGGTGCATACTGTGGTATATTAGTGCAGAACAAGACCAAAGGGATGCCTTTAGAATTTCAACTTCTTATGTGATCATAGCAGATGAAACCTTCATAACTTGGATGAAGACAGCTGGTTTCAAGAGGTGAAATGGCTTTAAACCAGCACAAAAGCATAATCGACCACGAACAACCACCTCATTAAAAGACAAACTGAAAACATTTCACACAAGCGCAGTGTCCCTGAACTTTGAGATCTCACGCACAAACACAAAGTTCATCTGTGAAAACAGGTTAGACGTGTCTAAAGTTGCTTTTTCACTTACTCATATATGCTTGCTTCATAAATTAGCACCATAACAGGTTTATAAGCTATCAATTAATGTTGTAGCATGTTAAAAGAAAAGGAGCAGCATTGTCTTCGTTCATCCTTCAGAGTGACAGCTACACCACATTAAAATCTTCATGTCTGAGGCCGATTACTGAAGCAGGTATGAATCATTTACAGGACCTCTGGGTTGTTCACCTCAGGTTCCCCCGTCAGGCCAAATTTCTGCCAACAAAATCTACGTGCTCAGATGAATGTAATGGACTCTCTGTACGCAATAATGTACAAACATTTGTTCCACATATATAACAGATCAATGAGTCCATGGCATCTGTCACCTCGTGTGTCCCTCAAAAACTACAAGAATGTAACAGAAAATTACAAATTTAACAAAAGAATCAGATGCTGTCTTATGCTACAGTGCAAACACCGCATCCTTCAAAAACCACATCGCTTCAGAGCTAAATCTGACAAAATGAAAATTACTAGTAAAAACCAAACAGTTAATGGCAAAAAAGCTGATGGCGCTTTGTGTCATTACAACCTACGCACCAACTCTGTGACCACCCTGTGATAGAAACTTTGTTTTCATTTAACAAAACGATAAGAAAGCAGATGACAAAAGCTCGAAGGATGAGAAGAACAAACACAAAAAAAACGTACAGTCGCCAGTCTGCGTGCAGTAAAAGTAATGGGTATGTGTTACCTTATTTGACATATGCATGTTTTCTCTCACATATTAACTACAATTAGGTAAATGAAACCTCAATTAACAAAACTGTAGAGGGAAAAATAGTATTAAATTACGAAAAAGCTTTTCTGGGGCTGCACGAGATAATCCTATGCAGAAAAATCCCACGTTTACTCCTGTCCTGTGATGTTTGAGAGGATTTTTCAGAGTTTCAGAGCATTTGTGGGGATGTTTGGAGGGAGCAGCAGAGCCAAAGGCGTTCCCACCTCTGCTTCAGCTTTGTTGGTTGTGGTGAGCAGAGCCTCCAGCTCGCGGTGCATCGAATCCTCATGCTGCTGACGGAGCTTCTCCTCAAACTCTGTCATTGCTCTCCGAGTCAGATCTGTAAGCATACGCATGGATCGTCTTCATTTAATTTAACTGTAGATGTGTTGCTCAAAGATTAAATACACAGGCAGTTACTGCTTTCCAAATATATTTTAGAAAAAGAGCCACAGTTAAAGGAACAATTATAATCTGTGAATTGGAATTTATTCTTTACTTAGGTGCCAGCTGCAACTTTGAATATATTTTAATATTCATTTAGCTAATTTCTCTGTTCTTTTATTGTGCTTTAGTGCTTTAAAAATAAAACTTTAAAGCTCAGGTTTGACAGGAATTGTAATTCTGGAATTAAACGCTTGTACTTTATCCTTAATACATCAAATATTAGGTCACACATTAAGCTTGGGAACAAATAATTACATACGGAATTACATAAGAAAAAAAAGTTAGTGCAACACAAACCAATCAGCAGAAGCTCACTTTTAAAACAGTACGAGGTGCTTTTATGTCAGTGTTTGTGTCAATACTAAAGTCTGACTTTCAGGATGTCTGAGGACGTGCTGGAGTCTTCAAGTCGCTCTTTTACCCCTCGGGTAATCTTGGTGACTAGGAGTTTAAGGAAAAACCAGAAAATCTATTGACACTAACAACACTAATGTCTGAGGGAACAGACTTGCAGTCAGAAAGTCCATCCTGTCAACCAAGATGCAAACTTACCAGCTACAGTCAGAGTCATTTTAACAGTGGGGGCGAGCTCAGCAGAAACGAAGCAGCTGGCAGCTTTTGGTGGCAGGTATGTCAGCTCACAGTGAACAATGGTCCCAAAGAAAAGCAGAGTGAGCAGCTGTCAGAGAACAACACACATACTCCTCATCCTCAGCTCAGAGGAAGCTCACAGAGCCGCTGCTCTGACCCCAAGCTTAATTCAAGGCCTGCCCCCAACCCCACACACCAATCACAAGCTGCCAGGGGGTTTGTCACAAGGCGCTGTGTACCGTTGAAACATTCAGTTAATCAGTTCTTTAAGAAACAGAATACAGATTGGCTTTTTATGTCCTGCGTTACAGTAAAAATCTGATTTCTAGATTTCAGATTTTTTTTTTTAGTGTCAACTTTATATTAAAAAATAAAAACTATCCAAAGGCCTTAAAGCTTGAGGTAGACCTGGCTGACAAGCCAAGGTCAGGATTGCTCATACTATAACAACTTCCTCAGTCACAGAGTAGGTCCACCCTAAAACTGTTTGTTCATCTATTTTACCTTCTGCAGTTGCCCACAGTTGGGGGTTGCCCACTCATGTCTTCACATCTACCTCCTGAGGATTCCCACCCCATCATTCTACTTTGACGAGTCTCTCAAGCTTCTGTAGATTTGATGGCCACAGCCTTTCAGTGGGATGTGCAGGTCGGTCAATAATATTCACTTTGGACTTTGCCATGTAGTTCTTCACCAGAGATGATGTATGTTATGGGTTGTTGTTTTGAAAGACACAGCGATAACCTAGATCTAATTCTGCTGCTTGAGGTTTCTTTCAAATTTCTTCACGTCCTTTCTTTATGATTCCTTTCACAATACTCCCAACACAGTGTTTCACTGAGAGGATGGTGTTCTTTGGGTTTCTTTTTCTAAACATAAGAAGAGCTTCAGTTTAATGTCATCTGACCAAAGGATGGCCTTCCAGTATGCATAATCTTTCTCCAGGTTGTCCTGAGCTTGAACATATCGCTTGTGCAGAAGTGGAGTTTTTCTTGGTGTGTAAAAGGTTCTGGTATTGACCTTCTTTAAGACTACAATTTCTGACTGGGAAGTCAGTCATTGCTGTCTTCGTAGTGGTTCTGGAGTCACTCTTAAGCCACTTCTCTCACTAGTTTTCTTTTCAGCATGTTTGAAATCATCCACTTTTCATCTCTGTCAGGCTTTTTCTATACGGTGTACAGAAAAAGTCTAAAATGTTTTTTAGCATGTTTTTTCAAGTGACAAACCCTCGCGTAAGTTTTTATACTGTGTGTAAGTTGGAAGTTATCCTTCACATTAAACTCAGTTTTGCTTTGAGCATTACAGAGATGAAGCATTTTCATTGCACAGCTGTACTTCATGCTAGTCCAGTTTTTCAGGGGGCTAATATTGTTGACAATTCTTTTTTGTCGTTATTCTATTTTATTGTGTGCAAACAGAAATAATTTATGCTTCTAAAGAAAACCGGTACATGTAGAAACGCTATGCTGAAAATAAAATATTAATAAAAAAATCAATTCACCTTTTCAAATGTGAGGTTTTGCTATATTTCTTCCATTCAGATAATCCATTTAGTTGATTTCCCAAGTTATCAGTGGTTTGTTGCTGAAATCACCTGCAAGCTTTAATGGTGACCTTTACCCTGACCTTTACGCTGCTGTTTAAAGGTCAAAGGTTGAGATTCCACTCCAGCTGGCACAACGTAAAGGCACGTATCATTGCACCACAAAGAAAAAACTGCAACGTTTGCTTAAAATTCACTAAGCTATCAGCTGCAGATTGTTGTGTGTGAAGCCCGTGGTGAAACGTTTCTGTTCAGCGCGCACACACAGGGCAGAAGCAGTTTCGTGTTTGAGCGCTTTTCAATGTTCATTTACGCTTCTCCAAACACTCGTTTTGACCAACGTGCAAAGCAGCCACAGCTCTCACTGAGCTCTTACTCACCGGAACACTGTCAAAGTAACGGAAGGGCCTCAAAACACACCCGAGAACAACACGGACAAGTTCAGACGGGGATCGAGTAGGGCTCAGACCGGGCAGTTCATTTTAATTTAAAAACAAATAACATTAAAAGGTGTCAACACGAAAAGTCGTCATCCTGCCTTTAGCTTGTAGCTGACAGCAGCCACAACAGCTCCGCGCAGCGCGAGCCGGGATGGTAAGTGACGTAACGGTGCGCCCTTTAGTGCCAAGTGGTGATTGGCTAAAAACGCCTGTCAGTCGAAGCAGGGCCATAGTTTCATGTGCGATGCTGCTGGCCATTAACCCTTCTTCCTTTTTCTACAGATAGATCCACCAAACTGCAAAACTCTACAAAGAAAACCCTGTTAACACCTGTTTACGTCCCCAAGCCCCCAAAATTGTCACATCTAAAACTTTTATGCTGTTTGCTGCAGGTTTTAGCCGCATTTCTTTATATTATTTATTTATGGTTATAACGGGAGGAATGCATGCTTTTAAAAGGAGCTGGTGGATATTTAAATTGATCCATTTATCTCTCTGTCTTTTGTAGGCCAGTGCTTAATTTTACAAAAACAAAACAAAAACAGCTTTAGTATAACTGCCATTTATTCTTTTGAAGTTAACAAGCTTTCATTACTGATCTCCTGTTTCCACATATCTTACTCTGGTTTTATTTGTATTGTATTCATTTCTATTAAAAAAGAAAAAGAAATCTTCTATTGTTGATAAAAAAAAAGGTTTCATTTATATAAACACTGGTAATACAACTGAAACCCTGTAGTTACCTATTCATTTAGTTGCAAACAGGAAGAGTCTGATTATAAATTATTAACTGAACGCAACACAAAAAAATCCTCAGCTGTTTATGTGCAGATACTGCCCTCTTGTGGCTAATAGGCTTTTACTGCAACTGTCTGGAGGATTTAATAGAAATCATAAAGTAAAGGTTGAGCTTTGTTCTGCCTTCTGAGGTTTTCAGAGTGGTAAAACACACTATGCAGTGTCATTATAAGGTAGACACTGGCGAAAACTTTCCAATATTGGTGCTCATTTCCCACACATCACTGCAAGTTGATTTACAAGATTGAGATACAGAAAAGATATCAACAATATTTTAAAAGGTTGTGCTGCACATAATGTCCCCTATACTGCATTCATGTGTCTTTCAGACTGTATTCTGACAGTGGACCATCTATTATAACAGATCCAGGTGGGTATGATAGTTTAACCCCAGTCTTTAAAGAAAAGTTTAAAACCTGTATTGTATCCACTGCTGAGACTCCTAAACATGAAAGAAGCACACGTGAGGCCTGATTTGGTCGGTTTCTTGCTTTATTGGTGACATGTTCCGTTACAGTTTCTGGACAGCTACTGCGTGTTATCTACCACCACAGACATTTTTCAGTGTCTTGCAGATGTAGGAGGCCAGGCTATGTTCATTAAACAGGTTTTCTGAAAACCTGAAGTGGCCAAGTGACACACACTCACTCACACACACGCATAAACACATACACACAGAGGTGACACGCGGGCGCCAGCTTGGACGGTTTATTATGGTGGAATCTCAGAGCCGAGAGCAGCGCGCCTTTGGGGGAACTAAATTCTGGACACCGGCGCGTGACAGTCACTGGGAGAGGAAATCCAGGGCAGTGTCTCGCTCCTCCACCAGCTCTGCCGCTGTGGCGTCCATCTTGGCTCGGGAGAAGTCATTGATGGGAAGGCCATCGACCACTTTCCAGGTCTTGTTCTGTGGATAGAGAGAGAAGAGTCAATGGTCGAGCTATGAGATTTATTGCATTTTGTCCAAACTCATCTTCAACTAAGGCTGTCAGCAAAAGAGCATTGTTGTTGTTGTTATTGTTACTGTGCGACAAACATCAACTAAAACCATGACGTGACTTACATGTGACTAACCTACAGTTTTGGACACTAATGTACCTTATACATCATCTGGGAGACGAGTATATACACTTTATATACAAGTACCAGTTATAATGCCGACTAAATTTACATGAATGTGATAAGGGGCACACGTTCATTTTGCAGCGGTTAAGTAATTAGGCAAGCTAGCCAACCACTTTAATCTGATTTTGGTTAAGCATTGGGTAACATGAGCCAGAATCACGTTTGATCACAAAAACCAAAAGATCCGTTCAGTGAGACAAATGTTCTGTTGCTGTCCACTGCAGTATTCTGCTGTTTGACAGGCTTTAATATTCACAGCATGTTTTTTTTCTTCTTTTTAGCTGATATCAGCTAACATCAGCTTACTTGCTAACGCTGACAAACTGCTTGATGCCCAGGCAAAAAGAAATACACCCTCAGCAACCTTAAAGAGTTTGGGCCATGTTCATGTTCTGAACCGATGGAGGCAGAAGAGTGCAGGTGGACATGCTGTTGAAAAGACAAATCGGTTTGCTACAGATTTACAAGCACTAACATTGTTTATTTAGCTTCACATAAGGACCATAAAGCAGCAGCAGTGTGGGAATGATCTGCAGCAGCTGTTTATGCAGACAGATGTATGTAGCCTGTATATAAACCAGCCCAACACAAGAACCTGGACAGATTTTGAACAGTCACTTCCTAATCCTGACCTATTTTACGGTCCAGCATGTATTCACCTTGATTTGGACTGGGAAAGAATAGATCAGGTCCTCTGGGATGTTGTAGGAGTTTCCAGAAGCATAGACACCCATGGAGACAAATTCACCCTTGAAGACAGGTAACAGTTTCAATCAGTGTGCATCAATAACATGTAAGCAGAAATGTATAAAGAAAGACTACAAACTCAGTAACTTGTCTGGAAAAAAGAAAAGAAAAAGCTTTTTTGATGTGATCTTGCAGGTCTAAAGATGAGGACTTACCTTTCTGACCATCGGGATTCTTATTATTGTCAAACACTAAAAAAAATAAAATAAAATTGAGCTGGCGTTAATCTCTGTATCTGCACTGACCTCCTTGGTGCCAAACCAGATGTCCCTCATGTGGTCACAGATGGCCTTGGCGGCAGACATGGCACTGGACAGCTTCCTGGCCTTGATGACAGCAGCACCACGCTGCTGCACTGTCTGCAGGATGAAGAGGAGAAGGTTTCACATTAGAACAAAGTTTCAGTCTGTTTGTTATGTTTGGCATGGAGTCAATAACTCACAGAGATGAAGTCTCCTCTGAGCCAGGCATCGTCCTTGATGGCTTGGTAGGCTTCCGTCTCGGCTCCCTGGAGGTTGACCTTAGCGTGGTGGACATCGGGGTACTGGGTGGAGGAGTGGTTGCCCCAGATGATGACGTTCTTCACTTGGTCAGAGGACACGCCACAGCGCATCGCCACCTTCAGGAGAGAATACAACAATAAAAACAGAAGTAGTATTTTAAAATAGTAACCATGATATGTCAACACTATAATTAATGGTGCGTTTTCCAGTTAGTGGTTATTCGATATAAAATCTTTTATCAATATAAGCAAAAAACCCCAAAACAAACTGTTACTGGGGAACTTAAGTGTATTTTTCCATCTGACAGAATCGAACCAAAGGAAAGTCTGAGCACCTGAAAAAACACTTTGTGCAACTAAACGTTCTGGGCCCTTGTTTGTGCGTGATATTGTTCAGCTGTCTTTGCAAAGACAAATGCCAGTTTCAGATCTTAATGTACATCACAATATTATAATACGGTTTACTCCAAAAAACAAAACAAGTTTAAAGCATGTTTAGGGCAGAGACGAACTACAGTCACGTCAGACAGGATTTTATGCATTACTATAGTTCACAATTCAAAATAATTTCATGATGACAACTCTCACAGAAACTGTCCCAGCAGGATGAGTGTTTACTTGCCTCAGTGATGTGTGGTCAACAGCTGGTTGGAGATGTGAGCAGGTTGTCCTGTATTATACAAATGTATATTGTAAACAAAACAATAGTAAATTGTAAACACATGTACCTGGGAGCAGGCTCTGTTGTGGTCCAGTCGGGTCAGGCAGGAGAAGTTCTCTTTAGGGATGGATGGAGCAGACTTGGAGGCGATCAGACAGTTGGTGTTTGCGGGGTTTCCAACCACCAAAACCTGTCAGGGTGAGATCCAAACATATCTGTCAGACACAGAGTCTGAGACAATTTCCTGAATTTGCTTTGCCTGCAGCAAGCAAATGAACAACTGGCAAAACAGAGTCACAGGGTGAGCAGAATTTAGAAGATGCTCAAATCTTCTGTTATCCTGAAAATACACATTTATTAAAAAAAAAATTTAAACTTTTAAACTAACGGAGCAATCAAAAAGGTAAACGTTTACAGTAAAGAACGGCACTAGCGATTTAGCTCTACGCTGGTAGTGACCTGAGTTTGTAGCTGCTCTGTTAAAAGTCATTTCTAAGCAGGGCGGGTTGTTATGGCCCACGGCGCTCTGTTGCATAAACAAACTCAGAAATGAATCACACAAATAAATTTAGCTCTCGACAAAAAGGACTTAAAACACAAATATTCTTCTCCCCTTTGTAAACAGAACTCTGGCATGAAAAAGAAAGATTTTTGAAGATAAAGTACTCGGGACTAATCCTCACTGAATTAGAGATTTTAAGATTAGCCACAGTACAAAATGCAAGTTCAACAAAACACAGTTGGAACCTTTGGAGACCTGCAGTTCTGTTACGCAGCAGCATGACGCTGCTGTGTGACGTCCAGCAGACAAACAGATGGTTTTGACATGCAAAAGACGTTTTCTGGATAAGCACTTTCACTTCCTGTGTTCATCAGCTGCAACTGGCTTAGTAAGTCACAGATTTTCAACAAAATATCTGAAAATAATATTATGCTAATATAATAATATTACACCCCCCCCAAAAAAAGCGAATGGAATGAACGTAAATATGGGTATAGTGAAAGTCGAGGGGTCACCTTGACAGTCTTCTTCGCATACTTGTCCAGAGCACCTCCTTGCGTCTTGAAGATGGCCACGTTGGCCTTGAGCAGGTCCTTCCTCTCCATGCCCTCCTTCCTGGGCATTGAACCCACCAAAATGGCGGCATCAATGTCCTTGAAAGCCACTTCTACCTTGTCAGTGGGGATGACCTCTGTTGGAGACGAAGCACGTTAGCTGTCGCAATTGGGACTTAAATATTCCAATATTTTGACAACAATTTGATGAGCGAGATGAGAGAGAGCCTTTATTTGTCAGTTGCCCACAGTTGTTTTAGTCTGCAAACCCCAAGCACAATCCTGTCAGGAGATTTTCTTTCTGTGTTTATCACTACACTGCACCATGAGCTATCTGAACAAAGGGGCCGCTGCAGGAACGTAATGATAAGAAGAAGTAAATGCATGGACTGATAAGACACACACTGATTTTTAAAACCAGCATCAGTACCCAGTGTACCCAGTTACTCCCTGCAAGCGTAACTTTGCGCATAACTTTGTAAGTTCTGACTAAAAATAGCGACTACTTTAATGAAAGTTACAGAAGCTTGGCATCTCAAAGATACGTAGGGTATAGCTGATTGGCCTGCCTACTATGCGATTTTTTTTGTTCTTAGTTGTGTACAAACTTTGGACAGTAGTATTTATTTCTAACGGCAAAATCAGTGTGATACTTTATAAAGAATGATTATTTCCCAAGTGAAGATAGTCCTCGATAGGGTCACATTAACCTTCTCACAATTTTTACTGTAACAAAAGCTCATTGTTACTGAGCGACTGAGTCCACATGAATATCTGCAGCCTTGGCTGATTCTGCCTTTGCTGATAAGATGTGCTTGATGTCTGATGTTAGACGTAAGCTGGCTGGTATCAGCCTGGACTTCAGTCGGGGTTCATCTCTACTATATTCATATTTGTCCCACCACTGCTCTGATTGGCTGCTGTGGTGCCTGAACCAGCAGCCAACCAGAAACTGTACTTTAGACACTCCTCCAAAGAGCAGCAGCAGTAGACAGAGAAGGCTTCTGCCCACAGTTTATGAAGGACACACACACACACACACACACACACACACACACACACACACACACACACACACAGTGTGTACTGCATTCCAGATGGAGCACAACAAGCATCTGTGGCTGCATCTGGCCGCTGACTTCTTAAAATCTCCATCCTTCTATCCACTTGAGCTTAAAATGAGCAATAAACAGCTTTTGAACAATGTATTGCATGCTAACATAATAGAGTGGTTTCTGATTCAAAATAATTAGCAAAAGCTCTGCAGAATATTTGTCAACATCTTCAAAGGCAGGCAACACCTTTTAAGATTCCAGAAAATAAACAAGCAGTTATTTTTGTAGTTAAAAGGCTAGTTTAGATCCAACTGATTGAGAAGATTCACCATGAATTCTTGCCATGCACGGACACACGGTGTGGGCTTACCCTTCAGAATGGGGAGGGCGCAGTCCTGCAGCTCCATGACGACTCCATCAAGCACTGGCAGCATGGGGGGGATGTCCAGGAGGATCAAGATGATTGGCTGAGAACACAACATGGTGACATCACAGTAAGACAACTTGAATTATGGTGTTCAATGTGCATCACACAAGTTCAAACCAAACACTTTATTGTAAGTGATATAAAACAAACAAAAAACCCAAAAACTTTTGACTGATTTATTTGTAAGCAAAACAGGGTTTATCCACGAAAACACTGATGTGGCTTAAAATTAGATTTTGCTAGTGGCTAAATCCAGAGACAGATAGATACTTGGGGAAATCGCATGGTTAACATCAGCCGGGCATCTACAGAATTATTTCGTACTTTGTCTTTCGTCTGGCTAACACTGGCTATTTCTAGCATGTCCTCTAACGTGTAAGCTCTTTCTAGTGAAAATGCTATCTTGAACAGACAGGATCAGTCAGTTATCCAAACTTCCTGTGCTGTCCAGTATCCTGGCAGACAAAAGCAAGCAAACTTAAGTCACTTAATAATGCTTTGATAAGGTTATGCAGAGCTCATTTTATAAATGTCGGGAAAAATGTGCAAAACACTCAGTGCAGCAAGATTATTATTTTTTGTAATTAAGGTGAATATAGCATGAAAGTGAAAGGATTTGGGGCAGATTAGCTCCTTTCTACACCTCGTACAAAGACCTTTCGATGCATTTCCCGGTGTCACCTCCCACATGGAGTGACTCATTAAGGTCATGTTTTAAACTGCAATATTGGCATGGAATCAGGTTTCAGATGCAATCACTAAAGTAGAACCTGTTGTTCCTAAAACTTGTTCTTCCAAACCTTAACAAGTGTGGGAGTTTTCCCATGCTTTTCTCCAATGCCTTCCTCAATCCATATGAGTTATTAAAGCTCTGTTATTTTATTCTAATAGCATACCTTTGCATGTTGTTGTGTTTGCACATCTCTGTTGCTTGTGGGGCTCGCACACAAGAATTTCACTCGCATGTGCTGTGCCAGTGTGCCTGCACATGTGATGTGACAATAAAAGTGATTTGATTTGATTACGAGTTTAATACTCTTACATTGGCTTCATCTTCTAAGACAAGCTGTTTTAGCCCCTCCCACTTAGAGACCACACTCCCTTTAAGTCAACTTTCTTCAAACGGCTGCACTCATCAAACATAAGAGTGAACAGCAAGTGGGAGGGGCTTTTGTGCTTACAGGCAGCACTGTGTACATGAGATGTCCATGTCAGCGAAAGAGCGTTTAGAGCAGCCTGAGCTTTAGGCTCACAGAGACTACTTGTTCATAAAGAGGCCTCTTATTTGAAAACTTTGTTCACTTCTCCTTTTTCCCTACACTCTCTCACAGATCAGAACTCCATTAACAAGGCATGTTCATTACTCATGCTAATTCCATTATATAACAGTCCCAGTCAGAGATCGGGATCGGGCAGAAGGGGACTCTGCTGCTTCTGAACATTATGTAATCAAAGCTCAGAATGAATCTCACCTGGTCCTTCCCGAACACATCTCCCTTGGCGATGCTGTACAGCAGGGAGTAGGCAATCTGGCCAGCAGCGCCGGTCACCAGAACACGGATTGGTTCAGCCTGCATAGACAAAAACAGTAGCGTCACTGACCCAGTTAAACAACTGAGGCAGGAAATGAAGGAGCAGTAACTATCATTGTTGGCTCACTGGCTGTGACTTTTCTTTCTAGTTGAAAAGCACACATGCATAACAAACTAAATCTTTACATTGAGGACAGTGATGTCTTCCTCATAGACAAAACTTCACAACAAAGCCCGTTATGAAAATGAGGACAAACAGAATGATCTAATATTCTTGCATAATAGCAAGAGTAGCAAAATTATTGTTTATTTTCTGTGAGCACTTGGTATCTCTGTCTCATTGTCCATGCATGAAATTCATCAAGCAGTGGACAGACATACTTAAGTATATACAAGCATGGAAGGGATTCCTTTCATGCTTGTATGACTTCGCACTCACTTTAATGAGAAATAATCAATGAAATGGGCGAATTGCATACAGGCTTAACGTGCATTTTAAACACAAAATAAACTGCACACAAGTATGTTCAGAGCCCGCCTTGCATTATTTCTAACCGGGCGGTTTGTAAGAGAGATTTCAATCTGATGGAGCTCCTGTTGTGATTGGTTACGCTAACAGATTGAAAGAAAAGGCCGCTGATGTAATTTGAGGCCGATGCCACGCCACCGCCTCTCCTTCATATTAAAATGGAGGTTTTGATGTACAGTGAACCAGCGACTGTTAAACAGTACAGCGGTGCACTAACCCGCAACAGACCGTTGCTGTATTACATCTTCCGTATTTTCGATAACGCATCTCCTTCCTGCGCCACAGCCTGCGCGTGTCTGCTTTGCCCTTGGGTCTCGTACAACACAAAGATAACCTTTATTACAAACTCGTAACACCATCAGCATGAAGTGAGATGAAACAATTACTCTGCCGCCTTCTTGTCAATGTTAACGACTAGCGCATCATTAAATAAACCGTTTTTTTAACCAAGAGAAACGGTATTATGATATTCGACGTCTAGTTCACATAGTTACTATCAGCCAACGAGGTCAAAATATTCCAGCTTACCATTTTAACTAGCGAATGCAGATAGGTTTGCTGTGCGGTGCCTGATTCCCCCTGTCAGAGTCGGACTGGACTGCGGGGTCACCTCTAGCCTTGTGTTGCAAGTCAGGCGGCGAACCGACTCGTCACACTCACCATGGGATTTGTAGTCCTTTTCAATATTAATTCAGATGTTGTTTTCACAGCCGAGAATACAGAAAAGAACCCATTCTCCCACAATGCATCACTCTGGTGAAACCGCGCCCCTTTGTGCTGAATATGGTGGATGGTTTTCTGAAAAGCGTCCTTTTTAACAGAGCATCTATAAACTGTTGTCGACATCTTGTGGTCGGCAGCGGAACATCATTTGTTTCGCAAAATGACAGAACTCAAGAACGGCATTATTTACACTCACAGAAGTATGTTTAAGGCCCTCTCTATGGAACGTTTTAAGAGTGAGCAATCTAAAAAACGAGAACACCAATGGAATAACATAATAACACTGGGAATATGGGGACTCAACACTGACCCAATGAATGGAACCCCATAAACCTTTCTGGCTACCGAAACTACCGAAATATGTCAAGAAGTGGATGAATTCC
>NW_005187590.1:1003864-1010195 GCF_000239375.1 Pundamilia nyererei
CTTCTCGAGCTCTTCTCTGAGCCCTTGGTACTTTTCCAGCTTCTTGTGTTCCTTCTTCCTGATGTTGCTGTCATTCGGTATTGCTACGTCTATCACTACGGCCGTCTTCCTGTGCTTGTCCACCACTACTATATCTGGTTGGTTAGCCATCACTATTTATGTCCATCTGTATCTGGATGTCCCACAGGACCTTAGCTCGGTCATTCTCGACCACCCTAGGGGGTGTCTCCCATTTTGACCTCCGGACATCCAGGCCATGCTTGGCACACACTATGCCGGCCACTTGGTTATGGCGTTCCATGTATGCCCTGCCTGCTAGAATCTTGCACTCTGCTGTGATGTACTGGAGCATCTTTACACAGCCTTCATCTGGGGCCTTGCCTGGTGTGATAGACCCCAGCCTCTAAGGATCTTGTACTTAGAGCTTGTTCATGTGCTTCCATGATTAGAGCCTCTGTGCTGTCTTTCAATCCAGCTTTGTCAGCCTGCTGGTAGGATTTCTAGATGTCAGCCACTTCCTCTATCTGCCGGAGGGCTTGTCCGTCCATGATGGTTCCTCCTCTTGCTCTGCTTTCTTGGGTTGCTGCTGCCTCAGGTATTCATTGAACCTGGTTAGTTGTGGCCATCTTCCTGATATAACCGAGGATGTTTGTTGTCTCATCTTCGACTGTGGTACTGACACTCACTAGTCCCCGGCCTCCTTCCTTCCGCTAAGCGTACAGTTTCAGGGTGCTGGACTTGGGATGAAACCCTCCATGCATGGTCAGGAGCTTCATTGTATTGATGTCAGTGGCTTCTATCTTCTCCTTTGGCCAACTTATTATTGCAGCAGGGTACCTGATCGTGGGCAGGGCGTGGGTGTTATAGCCCAGATCTTGTTCTCTTCATTCAGCTCACTCCTCAGGACTTGCCTGACCCTCTGCAGGAACTTAGTGGTTGCGGCTTTCCTAGCGGCCTCTGCGTAGTTCCCATTTGCCTGTGGGATTCCCATGTACTTGTAGCTGTCTTCGATGTCTGCAATGTTGCCTATGCAGAACAGCAGTGGGAACAGCGCATCTCCTTGGTAGATCCCACACTTGATGGTGACTTGTGCTATGGGCTTGAAGTCGACCTCTATTGTTGTACCCATTGAGTTTGTGATGAAAGCTCTTAGAGTCCTAAAACATGGTGGAGGTAGAGATTGCATGTGTGGTTAAGAGTTTAAGTGAGTCACTAGTGTTTATTGATGATTTAACTGCTGATAGCAGTAGCAGGATCAACCTCAAGTGTACAGAATCTCTTCATTGTATCAGTGAGCCTTTTACATGAACCAAGCCTTTTGGACTCTTATCATCCATGGAAAGTACTTCTGGAACTTCCTCAAAGGACTTGATGATTTTTTCCATTAAATTCAAGATGAAGGTCATCATGCATTACATGACATTAAGTGTTTATAGATTAATGTCAAACCGTTTTCTTTTCCCGTTAATGAGTGTACATTTTCCGAATTTCTTACAGTTTGCATTTTAGAATTCAAATTTGTAACAGTCTTTTCATTTCTTTTATTATTATTATTTTTGTTGAAAAACAATAAAAATCTAATCAGGCCAGCAAGCAGGTGTTATTGCACAGGGATTGGTGTAATACAGGTTTATACTTCCGAATTAATTTTTTATAGTACTTTCAAGCTCAGAATTGGATATGAATAATGGAGTCATTTCAATGAGTTCATGTTTACTTATTATTTTTTTTATAATTACAAAAATAAAAAACAAAAACAAAATAATTTTTCAACTATGAGATAAAGTATTTCTCATTCTCTCTGTAAGTCAGAAGCATAGATGACACCTTTTGGCTAGCAACAATATTATAAATAGTAAATGCATCTCTGACTATTCACACCAAGCACATTTATTCTACATCTAAGTACTTGGAACCTGTGTACTTTTAAAAGACCAGGCTTTTCAGGCTCATCAGAACTCATGAGGCTCCCTTACTTAACCTCCTCAAGAATCCCTGAAATCCTGTTAAGTGTTTCCTCTGGGATTTTTTCCCCACTCCAAGACCCCTATAACATCATGTAGGCTTTTTTTATTTACCACAAGTCTTTGCCTTTGAGACTTGTTTCAGTTGATTTGTATCCCCTTTAAAGCATCTAAAACTCTAAAGATTTCATTTCAAACTCTAAGCAGCAATATGTTTTCCTCAAAACGTCGCCCCTGATGTAGATAGTAGAAAAAGTCAGTCAGTTTTACAGTAAGGTGTGAATTATTTTGATTGCTTTCAAGTCAGGGCCAAAAGTGAACAGTTACTTTTGGTGAGTTCACTTCATGCACTACAGGAAGCTAACATGATCAGCTGCTATCTTGTTAAGTTGCCAGTCAACCTAGCAGGGGGTAAAGTTGCACTGAGCTGAGCTATCTAATCTGCTGTTGTGTTGTGGCACAACCAAGGTCACAAACAAGAGTCAGGAGGCTGAAGTGACCTGATAGCTTAGCAGTTAGAATGCATTTCACATGGGGAAAATAAAATAACTTCAAGCTGTGAGTCCCCTGTTTTTCGCAAGTCATTCCTCTGCCTTCTTTCCACTCTAACTATCCAATGATGCCAAAACTTCTTTCTTTTTAATGTACTTTCTCTATGCATCCTTTCCCATTGCTCATTGAAGCTTAACCTATAAAAGAAATCCAAATTTAACAACAAAATGTAGCCTTTTAAAAATATTTAACCAGTTATACTGATAGTTACACTGATAAATATAGGATATAGTGGTAAGGTATGTTTTTAAAGAGAGTGTTTTTTTGGCTTTAAATGGGTGTCAATCATAATCAGGCACTGCAAATATCCAATCTGTAAAAGAATTACAACACAATGCAGAAAGCCTGAATGGGAGAGTCAAGGCTGTAGCGGCACATTTTCATATTCAGCCATCACACATTTTTTGGCTGTGTAGTGTATTTTAGCAACTGACAACTGAAGGGAGGGAAGTGAAGGAATGCAGGGTCTGTTCTAGGAGAAAAAAACAGAGGACCAAGTGAGTTTTTCAGTTACAGTCAGAATTCTTCTGCATATCATTCAGCTCAGCCATGTTGGATTTGTGTGGGCCCAGTTAAACTTTCCCGAAACAGGTCTGTGTTGGCGGTAGCTGGGCGGGAACTGACCGCGGTGCTGATAATCTGCAGCGTGGTGTACTGCATCAAAGCAGCGGGAACAACCACCGGTGTATGGCCTTCAAAATAAAAGGATGGAAAGTGTATAATATTTGCTAAGCCTTCATTGGCAGACAAAACATCTATGTTACACGATTTATGTCCTTTTATTCTGTTTATATAGTTTTAAGGATGTTTTTCTTAGGTGCACTGTACATGGGTTCCTGTATGAGGTGGGAGAGACTCCAGCAAGCCAGGGGATTTTTTTGTGTGTTCATTTTTCATGCAGAGCAAAGGTTTAGGGTGTTGATTTATTATTCATTCAAATGTTTTAAGTTTACTCTGTGTAATTATTCTTTTCAATTTTACTTAAAAAAACAACACGTTTTATCATAGTTTTAATTTGGACATTATCATAATATATTTACTATTGTACTTTCTGCCGTGCCAAGGGTGTATCTTCATGCTTGAGTTAAAAAAACAAACAAAAATCGGGGGGCTTTTTCTTTTATTTTGAAGAAACCCTACGGAAGTTGGTTTGCTTATTTTAGTTTGGTTGTCAGTTTAAGCTTTACCAAAGCTGCTAAGTGTGAAGGCGACGGCTGTTGTCAAATCAGTGACAACGGGGTGAGAAAAAGACGCAACCTGCTGAGTTTCTTCATTCACATGAACGTAGCATAGGTTTTCCGGTAGCCAGTTTCATACCAGTAGTTAAACGCAAAAGGCCCAGGTGAAACACAACATAGGGCTGTATGAGTTAACCATCGGTTTACTACAACAACAATGGCATGCACCTGTCTAACGCAGACATGAATTATTAATATCAATTAGTTCGAAAGCTAAAGTGAATAGTGACCGTTTGCATCGGTCAAGTTTGACTTTAATGATGCGTTCAAGGACGCGTCGTCAGCTCCGTCCCCAAGGTGGTAAAACTAACATCCTATGCTTTGCTGATGCTGATTTCCACTCACCCGCGATGAAACGGTCCGCATCACCAGATACATGGAAGTCAGCAGCGTTAACATGGTGCCGCTGGTGTTTAGTTGTCTTCTACTAAAAACAGACGTCCTCTGAAGCAGAAATGGCGCCTCAGTAACGAGAGAAAGACACACAGAGAGGGAACGACACACAGACACCCTCAGAAAGAGAATACGGCAGGCGAGGATCCCACCGCGACACCAAAAGCGACTGTACCCGCGGTGCAGTCACATTCACGGCTTCTTGTTTCTCGTATGCCCGAGTCACACCTCCACTCTCTACCTATACACACACATTAACACACAAACACGCACGATTGCTGCAGTCCGTCTAGTCCCTTAATGAGATTTTGAGGACGCAAATAGCCTCTGACCAAACCGCTAAAGCTTTTCCTCTGCAACCATAGGTGTAAATTAATCGTCATAATGGGCGTAATATAGTAGTGCTTTTCTAATAAGAATATCTGTAGTAGGTGACGTCACTGCAGGGGAACGGGATATCATGGCTGCTCCAACCCAAAATGTATGTTTTTCAGGTCACATGAGGACTGCTGCAGAATCAACGCTGTCTTGGAAGGAAAGCAAGGGGCAATAGTAATGCAGGTGTTGATACAGAGATGTGCAAAGACATTCAGACAGGGCTCGATTTAAAGACAGAAAAACTCACAATGTTCAAATAAACTGTTTTGAGGTTAGGGAAGTTCAGGTACAAGAAAGTTGGCCACAATTATATTTGATCATGTAATAATCAAGCTATTGTTTCGTGATTAATTGATTTAACTACTCTTTTGATGATAAATGTTCAAATGGGAAGATGGAACCTAAAGTATATTTACATTTTAAGGAGACTAAGGTGAAATATAAGTTTGGACACACCTTCTCATTTAATGTTTTTTCTTTATTTTCACTTCTTTCTACATTGTAGATACATACTGAAGACGTCAAATATATGAAGATAAATAACTCTAAATATATTGCTGTGTTGACAGCGCCGCAAACCTTTGGCCTTCTCTCACTGAGCTTCATGATGTAGTCACCTGAAATGGTTTTCACTTCACAGCTGTGCCTTATCAGGGTTCACTTGTGGAATTTCTTGCCTTCTTAATGAGGTTGGGACGATCAGTTGTGTTGTGCAGAAGTCAGGCTGGTACAGAGCTGACAGCCCTATTTGACAACTGTTAGAATTCATATCATGGCAAGAACCAATCAGCTAAGTAAAGAGAAATGACAGTCCATCATTACTTTAAGAACTGAAGGTCAGTCAGTCTGGAAAATTGCTAAAACTTTGAATGTGTCCCCAAGTTCAGTTGCAAAAATCATCAAGCGGTATGACAAAACTGGCTCACATGAGGACCGCTGCAAGAAAGACTGTTAAATCTTTCAGTGTTTAAAAGCAAGGCTCCATTGTGTAAATTAGCATATTTATGCATAGTGTAGCAGTAGTGTCTACTTTAAAATCACTTTAAAAAGCTAGTGTTCACAAAGAAAGATGCAGAGTTGCAGTAAGCTGCAATAAGTAAACATACTGATGCCAGTAGCTGTGCGTGCTGACATTGTTCACAAAGGACATTTTACATG
This sequence comes from Pundamilia nyererei, assembly GCF_000239375.1. Taxonomy (NCBI): domain Eukaryota; kingdom Metazoa; phylum Chordata; class Actinopteri; order Cichliformes; family Cichlidae; genus Pundamilia; species Pundamilia nyererei. The sequence goes on from NW_005187590.1 coordinate 1,009,548, forward strand.
CTGGCAGGTTTCTGACTGGGGGACCTGTACCCATTAAGATCATTCTGTGAAATCTTTATGGGTCAGTTAGTGATAGATTTGAACATTTTCTCCCCTCTTATGCACAGATGCAGCACTGATTCATTCTGTGAGTTATATGCCTTTTGTATTCTTGTACTATTCTTAAGTCAGAATGAAGTCGTTTAACAAACATTCCTATGAAAGTAGTCAGGTGGAGACTGACCAATAATAACTGAAAAAGTATCCAATACACACTGAAGAAGTTGAGTTTTGCACAGTACTGTGTGTATTATCATTTCGCTTTAAATACTGCAGCTATTTAGGGAAGGGAAACAGAAAAAGAACGGTAGACACAAAGTAACTCCTAAAAACTATACAATACTTTTCAAATGATTGTGTTTCATACTGTTGCACCTGCTGACTCCTGTCAGTAGAGGTCACTATATGCATACAGGTGCAATATGGTGGCTTCTCTTTTGCAGTCAGAGGGGTCATGTTTCAAGAATATTTGGAGTAGAAAATAGTTAAGCACACGTGAATATGTATACAGAAATTAAAGAAGGTTATTTCAAATAGTTAATAGTAATGTCAATAATTGTGTGAGTCTATATATTAATATTAATAAACTCTCTCCAACTGCTCTGTGGA
>NW_005187590.1:1010215-1018261 GCF_000239375.1 Pundamilia nyererei
GCAGCAGTGAGAGCTCCCTCTGTGCGTGCGAGTGCAATGACAGAGAAGAAGAGTCCGCTCTACGGAAGCTACGACTGCTGCATGTGACTTAAATATACTCAAGGGTCACAATACTTAATACCAAAGTATTAAAAATACCTGTGTAAGAAGTGCATCTGAATCAACTGAAAAGCAAATACACAAAAATCACAGGTACACCCAGTCTGACTCATGAACATTCACTATCCAGCAGGTGGCTTCTACGTTTATTATTATTATTATTATTATTATTATTATTATTATTATTATTATCATCATTATTATTATTATTATTATTATTATTTTGCAAAGTGCTGGTCTTATGAATTAATGTTATGGTCTATGAATTCTGTCTGGCACAGTGGTTAGCACTGCTGCCATATAGCAAGAAGGTCTTGGGTCTGAATCCACCATCTGGCTTCTGTGTAGAGTTTGTATGCTCTGTCTGTGTGTGATCTCACTGGGTACTCTGCGTTCCTCCCACAGTCCAAAGACATGCTGTTAGTGGGGTTAGGTTAACTAGTAATTCTAAATTGCCCATAGGTGTGAAAGGTAGTCTGTCTCTCTATGTGAACCCTGTGACAACTAAAGCATTTACTTTAGCATTATATAAACCTGTTTGCAAATTAAAAAAAAGAACAATTCTGGTGATGACAAATACTCACATAGCTGTGACCCCCACTGACCTGGCAGCCTGCTTCAATCTTGTGATAACTTATTGTGAGGTGAATTCTTCTTTCATGCTGATATTGGTAGCACAGATAGTCACGACCAGGCACACTTAAGTTATTTGAACAGCATGTCCAAACCTGGCAAATAACAGCCAGCCAGCTAATCAGTCAGTCAGTCATAGCACACATAATCTGAGTACGTATCAGTATAAGTAATATGGGGAGAGAAATCCTTACACTGGGGCTCTTAAAAAGACAGTTTGTTTGGTTTTAACATCATGTACAGACTAGAGATGGCACGATACCACTTTTTTATGTCCGATACCGATACGTAATATCGGATCGGTCCATCTCTAGTACAGACAGGGGTTAAAGTTAGATTTGGCAGATGGGGGGATTCTAAGATCAGGTGCAGAGTGGGGAAAAGAATTATCTATAAATAATCAGTATAATTTGTGCTGTGAGCCCCAGTAGATTTTTCTTGCGTACAAAATGTCGTTAGCAGACATGCTGATGTTCCAATATTATCTTTCCAAACCCGGAACGCTATAAAGTTAGAATAAAATATATAGTTGAGTGAATCTAATCAACATCATCACTCTAAATATAAAATGATTTCTGGTACTCGTGATGTAACCTAGTAACACTACCTTAGATGTAACCAATCCAACATACTGCATCACTGTAAATTTGATCACAATAGTACAGACTAACTAATTTAGCCTGCCCCTAACTGCCTGTATCATGGCAAAATGTGTAATAGAATAGCACAAAATTATCATACATCGTTTTTTTCCCCCAAGATATAAACAAATAAATTAGCAAAACATTGTGGTTAGATCTCATGCCGTATTTAAATTCTATAAAATAAACGAGGACATTAGATGTAAGAGTTAAAAGTCTCAAAATAATCATCCTTCCTCTCCTGTCCTCTCCATAACCAGTGTGGCACATTAACGTTTTTATTTTGTTTTCAATTTTACATCTGCATCATGAATGGGTTGAAGGTGTGAGTCGTGGGACAATATTTTGTTCTTTTTATTGAGCAAGCATCTCAATGCTGTCAGTCTCTGCTTTGCAACCCTATTCCATGCTCACTTCTTATTTAAGAGTTGATTCTGCTCTATTTCTATTAAACCGTTGCAGTCACTGTTTTAATTATGAAAATGTTCATGGTATCCAGTTGAAGACGCTGTTTACAAAGCTTAATTCGGGAACAGTGAAGTTGACATTTTGACTTTGTCTTTCACTTACTGGAACATGGCCAACATCTAGCGTAAAGCTTCATGTTCTAGTTTATGCTATAAATCATGTGTTCATTGTTGTTTAGTTAATTAAAGTCATATAAATGTGAGAAACTGTCTACTCAGGGCCCCTGGTATACCAAGTGCTTGCAGTGAACTGAGGGTTTGGCCTAATATTCATTGGTTATTGAGCTAGTTTCATCACACAGACCTAGCAACCCTAAACAAAATAAAATTTAGTTCAGATCCTGGGCTTTTGCATTGCATTGCATTGTCTTACTTGTGGACCTATTACAAGTGTGCTTCACAATATAAATGTTTATAATTGAGAATTGCTCTTTTGAAACTATTTCTGTTTTCTGCTACCTGCGGACAAATGCTCTGCTCTGTTTACTAACTTGTCTCTGTGTGATTAGATGCTAACCATGGATTCTACAGAAGCTTTTTGTTTCTCCCACTCTTTCTAAGCGGTACAGGTGACAGTTCTTGGGCTCTTTCTAGTGACCTTTGTGTCATTTTGAACACAGTTTTAGTGTCAACTAAATAAGATATTATAGTTATGTCATAGTTTTTCTTCATCACTTTTACTTCTTCTGAGTGGTTAAAATGTTCATATACACCAGGGCTCATTATTTAGTTTCAAACTGCACAGACACATATCCTCTGTAATAATGATATCGGTTGTGGATCCTTTCTGGCCTTTGGATTGTATGGCTCGATCCTGGTACGCTGGACTTTTTATAGTTCAGCTGCAGATGCCCAGTCAGGTTGGCATCTGATGTTATGGGGCAGCAGGAGACAATATTCTGCAATGGAAGGTAGCTGCTGTTGGGGAGTGCGATTGTCACGGGAGGGTGTGTTTGAGCTGCAACAATTTTCAAGTGGGTATAACGTGCCAAAGTAAAAAAGAATCTTAAATGCACTAGAGGAACCAAGTAATGAGATGATAAATATAATAACTTCAGCTGTCACTATATATAACAGTTGTAAAGTCGTAGTATTACACTTCTGCGTACAGTACATTTGTGAGGAAGTATGGATTTTTTTCTTCTCATTCTGAAGCTTCAGGAGCTGGAGTTAGTGGGACCCAACATTTTTTGCTGGAAGCTTAGATTTTGCTCATGGTGAGCATTCACCATTCTGTATGTCTCCCATTGATATACATTCTTTATGTAGAATAAACACTTCTAATACAAATGATGTTTTTTCTGGGAGGTTAAAACTGCTTTTACATGCTGTTTTCTGTTGATTACTGAGCTACTGCAGCTCAAAACTACATCCAGTACCAGCTCTTACTCTAAAGTCTAAGACACCACATGCTTAAGAAGACTTAACCCTTTAAAACCTGAACCATGAAATAACTGCCAGAAATCTTTAATTGTTTGATAATGGAGAGTTTGTTGAACCTTTAGACAAAATATATAAGAATATATCTAATTGTAATCTGCATATACCTGTATATGAGTTCTAATTTGTATCACATTTGCTACATAAGGCATTTCTTTTGCAATTTAGTCATTAAAAATGTGTCATGCAACATGTGTACACACACACACAAATGCAAATCAGGAAGCAGAAAAAGTCTAGTGTGTGTTTTGCATGTGAGGGCTCGTCACATGAATCACCAACTGCCTGTTACAAATATTTATAATCAGCTGGTACTAATGAGCAACATTTTTTCTACTTTAAGCACCTCTTCAGGTTTGACAGCCGAAGCATGAACAAAGTGCTGTGGTGTGGAGCTGACATGTCATGTTAGTTGCTTGACGGTAACAGAGGCATGGCTGAGCCTGTTTGCCACATCTCTCATTACTTTGTATTGTCTGTACTCCCTGCCCTCCACAGCTGTCAGTCTGTGACATATGCCTGTGGAGGGGGATGTTTCACACACACACACACACACACACACACACACACACACACACACACACACACACACACACACACACACACACACCTGTAATTGAACAGTTTATTTTCCTTAAATTAAATTTTATTAAATCACCATTATTTATTTTACTATGTTAAAATATCAATGAAATTACAAATTAGACTTTGAGTTAACATGTAAAAAAACATGAAAAACCTGTAACTGCGAGTAATCATATAATTTAAGTGAGAAGCCAGGCAGAGAGTGATTAAAACAACCATTATGAAGACAACCAAGGGAACAGTGACCCCTGCCCAGCACAGGGTTCAAAAGGCTCCACCCCGGAGCCAGAAGTGTGCCGGAGGGAGAGTCCATGAAATAGCGCAGCCTAAAGAGGAGACGTGGGCCTGTTCTCCTTTCGGCCCACTACCAAAAGGAGGCGCTGAAGGGGTTTGGCGCAGTGTGTGTTGGATGGCAGCCACGTGTGGAGTCCCGACTATTGCAGCTGGTGTTGATGGGTCATGGAATGCGACCTGTCTGGTGAGGAAGAGCGAGTTAGGTTGGGAGATGTTGGGTTCATCTCAACACACCTCTTAAACCTTGTTCCAGTCTGGAGTTGCCCTCAGTGAGGGCTTGTGGGCTAGGATGGTTGTCCATCTTCTTGGTTTGCTGCCTATACATTGGCGTTTTTACTGGTGGGCAAAAGGTTGTTTCCCTGCACCTTTGGGCCAGCGACCAGGTCCTGATGTTGTTTTTGCGCTTATGCAACAAACAACTGTTTAGAGTCGCTGGATGGGGTGCTCAGAGGTGATCCATCTGCTGACTCCATTGTTCTACTGGGAGACTTCAAAGCTCACGTGGGGAACTGCAGTGAGACCTGGTGAGAGGGGTGTGATTAGGTTAAAAGGCCTGCCTGATCTGAACCCGAGTGGTGTTGTCATTGGACAAAATTTTGTCCATAAGAAACACCATGTTTGAACATAAGCACGTCCATAAGAGCATGTGTCACCAAGGTTAGAGGTGGATTTTTTTAATTGTATCATCAGAACTCTGACCATATGTTCTGGACACTTGAGTGAAGAGAGAAGCTGAGCTGTCAACTGATCACCACCTGGTGTTGTGCTGAATTAGGTAATGGGGAAGGATAGATCTGTCACACCTTAAAGTATAGTGAGAGTGTGCTAAGAATGCATGGCATCAGGCATTGGTCTGTAAGATCTTCAACTCTGCAAGAACCATTTTTAGTGAAATAAAACAGAGCTTTAGAAATTCGAGTCTGCTCTTGTGTTGTATTTTATCTCCATAAAATACAACACAAGCCATGTGGTTGGTGTACTGAAAAAGGGTTGTTTTTCCCAAAAACACTAAATGCACTATGCTTAAAATTAAAGATGGTATCTGTTTCCCCAAACCAAACCAAGTGCTGGATCCAAAAGAGAGAGGCCTGAGAGCTGAGGGCTCTCCTTCTCCTTTTAATTTTAGAAACTCTAGGAACCACAAGTATGTCTGATGCTTGAGAGAAAAGTGGTCTATTGGGATAATATAATACTAAAAGGTATAATAGGGCTTCATTATTCAGGAATTAGTGAGAAAAGAAAAAGAAAGGAAAAGAAAACACAAGCAAAGTATGGGAAAATGATGACAAAAAGAATTATTGACATGCTGCAGGGATATCTAAATTTAGGGAGTAGGAATAGATGGAGAATAAGTAGTAAGTGTATTGCATGAAGTCCTGCAGCAGTCTGAGCATATAATAGAATAAGTAAGGGATAGTTCACAGTCAGCCGATCCAGGCCTAACTATAAACTTTATCGGAAAGTTTTGAATCAAATTTTAAAACTAGAGAAGAGTTCCACCAGCAACCACACAAACCTCGTGAACTCCAGTTTTATTTCGGAGGAAATAGTCACCCAGCTTCAGGAATACTACAAGAATGTTATAATACAAGAAACTGATTCAGGTTATTTTCTTTGGTGATTGCATTTCGTCTACGCCCTGGCTCTTGGGATACACTGAGATAGCAGCACACACTGTTACTCAGCTTTAGCAGAATCTTCAGAGTGAGCTGCATAGGCAGCCCTATTAAGGAGTGTCCGTCTTCCACATTCCAGCAGTCCCTTGCCACATGGTCACCTCTCTATTGCTGTTGCTGCCAATTACTTATTGCCCCGCACTGCAGCAAGCTCTTTGCAAGAGGAAGTGTGGCTCCAGGTGACATTCTTCCCCTGCGCAGCCTCAGTTCAACCCTGTATCTCTTTTGGCACCTACCTACTGGTGTGTCCTGTGCAGAGAGAGTCTGGTGAGGACCTTCTGGCGGAACTTGAGAATGAGCTAGCGAGTCCTGTTCCACCTAAACCTGAGCTGGAGGAGTTTCAAACTGCCTCTGCATGACCTTCTCCACTTCCACCTCTTCCTCCACCTCCGCTGCAGACCGTCAGCCAACACACTTTGTTTGCGGTTTCTTTTTTTTCATTTAAAAAGGTAGCTGATAGAGTATTACTTGTGTCCCTTTTCATTTTTTTTAAATCTGAATTTGAGCTCCCTGTAGCCATAATGCTAAAATATTTACCATACAGCCCCCAGAAAGACAAGCTGCATAGCTCGAATTGGAAATAGTTTGTTGACAATAATATTTCTCATTACTGTGAGCTCTGGTTGCAATTATGAATCTGTCTATCAGGTTGTCAGGATGGAGGAGGAATGTGGAGAATGCAGTTTTCTGTCTGTTCAGCTGGATATTAGCCTTTCACCAATCGTAACTGAACATACAGAGACAAAGAACTTAAATATTCCTTCTTCTGAACCAGTTGTTGTCACTTTTGAATTGGCATCACTCCTGCAGCTTGTCACTTGTTTGTTATGACTCATGAACCAACAATATGGGGATTAGGAATATTTTCAGGAACTTTCAGGAACAACAACACAGACAAAGAGGAATGTGATTGTATCGGACTAACGGTTTTTGTTTGGTGCATGGTTGACACTTGAAATTAAGGGTAGTGAGAGCTTCTACTGACCTAAGGTTGAACTTACTGTAGATGATCTCATCTACGATGGGTGGCTGTCTCCTCAGTAGTGCGTGACTCAGATACATGAAGCTGCCGGCTTGGTGTCTCCATGCCGTCTTTGTCTTCATCTTCACCCCTATGAAGCCAACACCCATCCGCCTTTTTGTACCTGTGGTTTCCAAACTGGTGGTGGTTAGCTTTGTTCATCTGCTTCTTGAGGCCACTCTGCTGGCCGCTTGAGTAGATTCATATCTCAGCAAGAGCGACATGTGCACGGTCACATTCCAATGGGGATTTGTAGAGTAGATCGGAGAAACTCATCTAAACCCAGGATTAAAACTCAGAGCCAGTTCAGATGTTCTGATAGCAAATGCTGCCGGCCTGCCTATATTCTTCTCTTGTATTTCATGGGAAAGACTATCAGCGTAGCTGTTGGCAGCAAACACAGGCTGTTTACAGAACCACATTAATGACTTACATTCTGGTATCAGAAACCTCCCCACTACCCCCAAAATTATCAGTGGAGCTGGAAACCCATCACTCGGCTCTAAAGAACCTTGTCAGAGCGTCAGCACTTGGCAAGCCTTTGGGATGATTAAGACTGGTCGTGCCCTGCACCCCTCCATTCTCTGCACACTCTTATCCCCCCTCCCAATGCTTGCTGGCAGCAGCCTCTGTTCTGTCTCTGCTTCTTCCACTTCTCCTGCCAATCACACTTACTCTGCCATCTGCCTGGAATGGCACTGATAGAAAACACCCTAAAGTGCTGGTTCAGGGCCAGAGACGATTCTCTAGACGCTGATCAATGGTTAATGGTGAAGACAGAAGAAGGAAAGTGTTGTGACTTCCTTTGCAGGCCAAAAGGATGCTTCCCCTCCCTAAAGACTGACAGAAAGGCTGTTTGGCCTCAGACGAACACAACAATTTGAGGAATTTTCAGGCTGTCAACTCACATTTCTGTTGTCAGTCTGGTTCGGAGCACTCTGCTTCAACATCTTAAACTTAAAGAACCTTCTTTTTGCTAATTTTTGTCATGCACTATTTTCTGTGCTCATGTAAAAAAAATTTGAGCGCACGTAAAAAAAAATTGCAAGTGTTGCATTTTGAGGAGAAATTTATTTTGAGCAAAGAAAAGCTAAATTTCATTGCTGTGTGCAAAAAATGTATTTCAGTGTTTTCTATTATCCACACACACACAATAGCAGCCCCTCTCACTCAGTTTTTTGCATTTGTGC
>NW_005187590.1:1018315-1023487 GCF_000239375.1 Pundamilia nyererei
TTTCATTGCTGTGTGCAAAAAATGTATTTCAGTGTTTTCTATTATCCACACACACACAATAGCAGCCCCTCTCACTCAGTTTTTTGCATTTGTGCATATGTTTTTTTTTAAAACTTGTTTTATTCATTTTAATCTTTTAATTTTATGCACATTGCATCAAGCAAAAATGAAATCATATTCAACACTGACGTGAAGAAATTTGTTTAACATTTATGCCAAATTTCTGCATATTCCAGCATATAAAAAAACTTCTTTGTGTTACATTCACTCTAAGCACTATGTCCTATTGCTCTTAAGTCTATTTTCACTGGGTTAGCAGGAGTGGGGCTGGTGGAGGTTTGCCCCATGTCAGTGGGGGGATCCAGGAGTGTCTCTGTGAACTTCACATTCCTGTGGCAGCATGCTCGGTGCTTGCTCAGATTTGAAGTTAAATTTTTCGCTGTAAAATGAAGTTTCCTTCCCACGCAGAGTGAACAGCGAACGCTAATGTTTTTGTCACTTTTTATGGAGTCAAACTCAAAGTAAATGGACTGATTCTTATATAGCACTTTTCTACTCTCCCGGAGTACTCAAAGCACTCTATACAACACATTCACCCAGTCACACCCATTCTCACAAGCACTACCTCTATAGTGAGCGCTTTCTAACTATACTCACACACATTTATACTCCAATGGACGCATCAGAGAGCAACTTGGGGTTAGTATCTTGCCCAAGGATGCTTGGCATGCAGACTGGAGGAGCCTGGGATCAAACCTCCAACCTTCCGATCAGTAGGTGACCTGCTCTACCTCCTGAGCTACAGCCACCCCAAAGCAATGTCAGTACTTCCACGCTTTAAATGCTGCATGATTGTAGTCTCTCCCACACTCCATATTATCCATTGTTGATCTACACGTCTATTGCTGCTACAGATGTCGCTCGTACATCATCGTCATGAGACACTCTCACAAACAAAAGCACGGTTTAGTAATGCAGTAATGCAGCGTGCTTACGGGAAAGTAACAGTAATCTAATTACTTTTTTGCAATAGTAATTGCAAAATTACTTTACTCGTTACTTAAAAAAGTAATCGGATTACTTCCCATCTCTGCTTGTAATAACCAAAATTATTTTCATGTGTTTGCATGTTTAATCCATCAGTATGGGTTCTTTAATGTAAATTATATTTAAATGCTAAAAAATAATTATTGCTGTTATCCATGAATGTTTAATTTAACTGTTTTACACAAAAAGCAGTGAAACTGTATTGCTTTCAGTTTTGACACCACATTCAGTTAAATTACTCTGAAGTTGGTGATTACTCAACTCAAAGTAAATCTAAACCACCTCAGTTTATGTTGTAAACCACTTACTATTTTACCTTCTACTATTTGTCCTCTGTCACCTTAGCCTGCTCTAATCCTGCCCCCACCCCCAGTCCTGTCTTTGCCTCAAATTTTTGCATGACTGCCTCCATCGCCTTTCTACTCACCTTTCTTCTACCCTACGGATGAACTTTTCAACCCTTCAACTCTGCTCACATCCTCGGGGACAGGAGACAAAGTCCTGAAGTGTTTCATGTATTTTCTGTCTGTGCATGACCTTTTAAAGTCTGTGGTCTTATTTGCTTACTGGCATGCCCCAGCAAGAGGCGTCACCTCTTGCATGGCTTTGACTCCTGCGGCCATGTTGTATATGCCTACACGTGTGACCTGATGAAGGCATGCACTAATAAGCTCTTTTCCTCATCATGTCCCCATCATTCTGACATCTGTCAGTTGACAATATAAATATCAGGCACGTGCACCAACATGACATCTGTCACTATGTGGACACTTATTCTAAACATCATGACTGGTACAGGATCTCCTTAAACTGGGGGGATTATAGTAAACATAGTTGTGATGAATATTCCTTTTTTTATTTCAGTAACTGATTCAAGGTTGTACACGGTTGTGTTTACATTCTTTAATTAGTCCCATTAAAAAAATTAATAAAAATAAATAGTCTAATAAGGTAAGTAAAAAACAAACTGCCACATAAAACAGCCATCAACACTGGACAGGGACAGGGTCTCGTATAGCTCTAAAATTCTCTGTTTTTTCCTGAAACTCTTTACCTTTCTTTCTTTTTAAAAAATAATTTCAGATGTAAAACCCTTTCTGTCTCTGTGCACAAACTAGTACTAAGTACTAAGAAATAAAAGAATGATTTAATTAAAATATAATTTATGTTTTTAACAAAATATATTTTATTAACTTTAAAAATGATCAGCAAATACTCATTGTAAAAACTTTCTTTTTTTCCTTTTTTTCCCCCCACTTGGGTTGAAACATCCTTAGATTTCTCATGTGGAAAAGATTTACATTTTGTTCGTACTCTTACTGTGAAACACAAGGCAAACAAATGTTAGGGAGAAAATTATTAAAATAATTTGAATTCAATTTTATTTATGTTGCACCAAATCACACTATCACTCCATCCGACGATCCCTGACACATCTGCATGGGTTAGTTTCACCTGATGTGTCACATGATCCAGTCTGTTTTGGGAGAATCTGAGGAAGCCTGCTGGATGTGGCTGTGTTAAATCCTGGCGCCACTCTGTCCACCCATCCCTACATTGCCTCCTCAGGCTCTGTACTCCTTTACATCACCTTTATTCTGGGCAAGAAGTGAGCCGAACATCCCCCAAAAGACCTACAGGCCAACAACAGAGAAAGAAAGAGTGAGAGCAAAGGACTGACAAGGAGAAATCAGAGACACTAATAAGAGGAGAAAGTTCGAAGAGAGAGAGAAAGAGGTGTAATTTAAAACTTGGAATTAGTGTGACACAAGGAAAATCAACAACATAGCCACTAACAGAAACATTTATAGTTGTACTGTTTATCCGGTTGTTCAGTGATGACGTGACGAATCCTACTTCCGGGCCTAAAGTAGTCTGCGTTTAATATGGCTTTTGTGTTGTTAACATGTTTAATGTTATGTATTTTCCTCTATTTGATCTCAAAAAGCTCCTAAAACAGTCAGTGATCACTGTTGACCTCCCTCGGCTTTTATTACCACTAATCATTTATTTAAGCTCAGTTTTTAAAACCTTAGGATGTAACTACAGCCCAGCCCATGCAGCAGTATATGAATGACTAACCTCGTATTGTGGATGGATTATCTCAGTTGTTCTCCTGGCTGAAGTTTGGTCCTTTCACAGCATCCTGCCATGCGATTACATTTGTTCCTGACCACCGAGAACACTCACGTTAACTTTTATCGAGTGGAAAAAAAGTTAGCTTGTTTATATTATGCTAACATAGCTGTGTCGCTAGCGGTCACGTAGCACATCATTATATACCAGCTAGCCCAACTTCAGTAACCCTACAAACGTCACTGCTGTTTAGTTTTCTGTCTTCATTTATGCTGGAAGTGATAACAGAGCTGTACGTTTTAATTTGTTTCCAAAACCCCGCAGTCAGGACATGTTATATTGTATTTAGATAGAAGCTAGTGAGCTAACTCCCTGCTAACTTCTAACTCCGTTAAATGTCATAAATTCCGTTTTCATGGATGCCTGGATGTTAAACTCAATTGTTACACCTGGTAGAGCAGAACGCTGATCATTTTATTAAAGATGAAAGACTTTAGACAGTTTTTCAACTCTCAGTAATGCCATAGTGAATATATGGACCTGCAGCGGAGTTTAGGTCCAGACATGGCTAGTGACGTCAGACTGAAGAACCGGATAGAGTTCCGCTCAGCTGTCTTACATAAAGACAGCTACTCTGTATATAGAGTGAAGTAAGTAAACCTTGGACAGCAGTGTTAAAAAAGTAAATTTCAATTTGCTTTTGTTGGACTAGTTACACCAATTTACTGTACATACTGTACTATGTGTGTATTTGCATGTCAGCGCATACTGACATTTAGAGGATTAAAGCTTTTTGAAAAAAAGTAGTTTAGATAGTTTAGAGCTTCTCGTTTAATGTCTTTCCCCAAAGACAGATTGAGAGACATGTTCAAAGCCTGGTTACTTCTACAGTGTATAGCTGCATAGTCGCTACACAATGTGAAAGTCATTGTCAGGTTGAGCACCCCTCATTTTGTTATGAAATGTGAGTTGCAAACACTGTTCAGTAAGAGTAACTCTTTTCAGTCCTGTAAGAATTAGACAAATCTTTCATATAGTATGATTTGCTCATAAAAGTGACCATTTTAGCATCTTCCCCTACAACATACCATTTGCTTGACTTAAGCAATAGTTACGGCTCAGAACAAAGACAGTGATCTCTGATACAATTAAAAGAAGTTGAAACAGGAAACAGTGATTTTTATTATTCTTATTATTATTCTGCTTTACTTTGTTGTACAAGATAGATACAACAGGGCCATTTCCACAGTACAACCCTAATTTTAAAAGTAAAAAGCAGAATGCAATCATTTGGAAGTCTCATATAAACCCATATTTTATTCATAGTAGAACATAGAAAACGTATCAAATGTCCAAATGGACAAAATTATTCATTTAAAAAACCAGATTAGTTAATGTTGATTTCAGTGATTATCACACTATAGCATGCTCTCTTCTTTGAACAACAGTTGTAAAGTCTGGGAAGTGAGGAGATCAACTGCTTGCCTTTTAGGAGAGGAATGTTGACCTCTTTCTTGTCTGATAAAGGATTCTAGCTACTCAACCTTTCTGTTGCATTTTTGGGTTTGTGATGGAAAAAATGTTTTCAGTTGGTGGAACATCTGGATTTAACCTGCATTTGTAGAGAGCGGCTATTTCTGGAATTGTTCCTGAGCCCGAGTGTTTTCCATGCCAGAATCATGCCTGAGGACCAGTAGATGACAGACACTGAATATTGTTTTTTACCCTTATTCCTTGAACATAGAGATTTCTTCAGATTCTCAGAATCCGTTGATGATATTATGCATTGTATATGGTGAGATTGTCAAAATCTTATGTTGAAGGACACTTTTCTGATTTTTTTAAAAAATTGTTATTATAGAGCCAAGAATCAATCCTTCGAAGCTCTCTGCACTCTCTGTTCGTTCGCTCTGTGGTAGAGTATCACTTCCTGTTCCTGCTCAAACACAGGCTGTATCCCAATTCAGGGTCTGCAGCCTTAAAGTACGTATTTCAAGGCCGATTACGTCACAGCGGCGCGCCGAAGGCTGTCCCAATTCAAAGGCTGCT
>NW_005187590.1:1033209-1034639 GCF_000239375.1 Pundamilia nyererei
TCTTCCTGTTAAAAGGGAGTTTTTCCTTCCCACTGTTCCCAAAGTGCTTGCTCATAGGGGGTCATATGATTGTTGGGGTTTTCTCTGTATCTATGAAGCGCCTTGAGGCGACTTTTGTTGTGATTTGGCGCTATATAAATAAAATTGAATTGAATTGAATTGGCCAAAATGGCTTGGGAGGACTGTATATATTGACTTTTATTTATTATAGTGTGTTTGTGTATCCATGAGAATAAAAGTATTTGGCTGTTATCATGTTAATTCTGCTCAAGTTTTCAGGAACTTGTGCTTGTTGAATGATTCTAGTTTCTTGTTGTTGTTTATAGCAGTGCAGTATTGTTCATTAGATGCATACTGCCATTATTTCTCTCCCTCATAGTAAAGAGAGTTTGGGTATGCAGTTAAGGACCGTCCTACATTTCTTTATCTTGCTTCTAAAGATCTATTTTTTGGGTCATTGTTGTGTTGGAAGACAAAACGATGACCCAGACCCAGTTTTGCTGCTGACTGCTTGGGGGTTTTCTTTCAAAATCTTCACATATCCTTCTTTCTTCATGAATCCTTCTACTTCGATAAAATTCCCAGTCCCAAACTCACATAAGCATCCCCTAAGTAATTGTACTCCCACCACCGTATTTAGCTATGGGGATGACCTCTCCCTGCTTTCTCTGTAAGCAGCGTAAAATGAGATGAAGCCAAATCTCTTTGGCCAAAGGACACACTTCCAGTATTCCAGTACATTCTTTTTAGCAAAACTTACCTTTTTAGCATTTTGTTGCACCTTAAATGAGATAACATTTTTCACTAGATACCAAAATGTCTCAGTTTAAACTTTTTATTTAAATGCTTTTTTTTTTTGCATCTGCAGTCATTTATTTTGGTAAAATGTTGTTATTTAGTGATGGTACCTCCCTCCTATTCCTTGCACATACATGGAAACATGGAGATATGGAGTCCAGGAACAAGAGTCAGACACAGAACAGAGTGGATCATCAGTGACAAAAATATATGATGCTGATGACGATGATGCCCAACATGGGCTGGAAGATGGTCACAAAGTTGCTTACATATGGGCAGCAAATGATAGCTCACAGGTCACCATAAATAAGATACTGGGCTTTTATACAGAGTTTTCAAACACTTCATATGATTTATTATTTGTCTTTTACGTTTTCTTTATGTAAGTATTTTCTGAGTTAGAAACTTCCTCAAAGTCCTCAAAGGGTAAAGAGCTATTACTCTGTTCTGTGACTGGGATGAAAACTGCATTGTTCCTCCTGCATCTGAGGTTTGACTAATGGATGGACTCTCCTCTCCTGCAACCTGGCATAGGCTTTCCCAGGGTGGCTTTAGTTGGAGCACATCCTCTGGTCCCCCTCCTTAAAGATGGGAACCACCTGGGGGCGCTCCGTCTCTGGGCTGGGGCCCTG
>NW_005187590.1:1036997-1051460 GCF_000239375.1 Pundamilia nyererei
AAAAAAAAAAAAAAAAAAAAAAAAAAAAAAGATGGGAACCACCACACAGGCCTGCTAATCGAGAGGTACCGTCCCAGATCTCCATGCAGCATTGTAGAGGCGTGACAGACGAGACAGCCCTACAACATCCAGAGCCTTCAGGAGCATCCACCCCAGGGGCCCTGCCACCAAGGAGTTGTTTAATTGCCTCAGTGACTTCTCCCCCAGTGATGAGGGAGAGGTCACTGTTTTGAAAATTATTAATTATTGATATAAACAGGCTGATATTGGCCCAATGAACCATTTGATGGGTTTGATTAATTAAACCACACAGAGACAATGTAGTTATACAGTAGCTTTGAACTTTATTTTTTCTTCTGAACCATTCATTTTATTAACATGTACAGTAATTCAATTCAGTTCAGTTTTATTTATATAGCTCCAAGTCACAACAACAATCGCCTCAAGATGCTTTATGATATAAGGTAAAGACCCTACAGTTGTGTGAGATCCAAAAGCAAGTGATCTATAACAGATACATGTAAACACACTTACACAATGCCCATGTATTTGTATACATATCTTCAAACTGCACAATCACAGAGAACAGAATTCGACAAAGGTAATTAACCCCGTATAATTGAGGCCGGCTGGAAGATGAGAAGACGAGAAGAAGAAGAAGAAAGAAGAAAACAAGGGGAGGTAGAGGGATACATGATCTCACTGCTCATCATAATGAATATATAAATGCATCTTTTCGAGCTCTAGGAATCTCACCGGAGCTGGGGCATTATCCTGGCGGTGGTGTGTCTTTGTTCTTCCCTATAGAAGAGCAGCAGTGAAAGCAATCTGTCCTGTAGTGGAGCTCCATCCAGCAGCCTAGCCCTGATAAGGAGACCCCCTTAGCCACCCCACTGGTGTCTGGTCCAGCGGGCTTAGCTTCGCCTTGCTAATCCCCCCCAGGAGAAAAAAAGTGCTTTGATTATTTGCTGACCATTAAAGCCCAAACTGCGAGCAGAGGTGGCATTTGTTTCAGGGGTTATAGACAAGGTTGAGGCCATGATTGGCACATTTATTTCACAGCGTTTATCACTTCTAGTGATCCGTCTGCCTGCTTAATAATGTCTGTCTGTAGGATCAGTGCAAAATGTTTTATGCTTTTTGTTCAGCTCTTTTTCATTCCCTTTCTTACTTCCAGTGTAAAAACAGCCACTTAGAAAATGGAGGGTCTATGAAAGAAGCTAATCTCACAGTGTCGAGAGGCTTGGTTCATTGGGCTACAAGGTGCTACTCAGGCTGCCATGCTACAGCACCTACAAGCCAAGGTGGCAGGTATGCTGTCTGGTCCAAATATGAACCACAAAGGCCTAATTATGGCACACACACACACCCTCTAGCCCCCAAAACCTCCAGTGTAAACCCTTGACGATGCAAATGAACCATGTAGGTTTGGGTGAGATAGCACGAGGCCTTTAAGCTATGCAAAAATATTCACAATTCCAAACTAGAAAATGAAGAGAAAAATAATAAGATATGAAAAGTAGGAGAAAAAATTATTATATTTTGCTTTGCTGGCTGTATATTTAGGCTGTATATTTAGGCTGGAGTGTGCTGGGGATTTGTTACCGTCTATCACCTTTCCCTCCCTCCCTTTCTCTGCATCATCTTCCTCTAATTAAAGTGTTTGTTGTCACCCTCAGATCCAAAGTGTGAAATTAAGTTAGCAGTTTATGTAAGAGCCGTGGAGAAAATCAAACACTTTGTTCATCAGAAAGACAGGGACTTCAATCACTCTGAGCTGGGATGTATGTTCCCATTGTTGACTTTGCTATCTGCATGCTAAGCCAATTTTCTACTTAAGTCTCCCAGCTTTAAAAAAATGTTATTTGGTTCCCTATGTGGTGTTAATTCTTATCCCTTACTGATAAGCACAGCCACAGCAGCTTGGGAAAATATAGGCCCAATTATAGAGGACTTTACATTCCAAATAATTCTAGAAAGACAAGAAAAAATGATTTTGATGTACCAGTAAAAGAGAAGGTGTATTCTGAGGCCCGATGGTCCATTTCACAAGCAAAACTGTCCCTCACCCTTAACAACTCCCTGTTTCCACATCATGCTGTGTGTTGGTGCCATATAAACACCAGAGGTAATATAAATATATAGGTACTCGTAAAAGAGAAAAAGTACAGTTTACACATTTAAGATAACTGAACTTTGTGCTATATTAATATAATTATAAAATAAGTAAATGAGTTATAGCTTTCTGACTATAACCCATTGATCCATTTTATTTGAACTATTTCACTTTAAAACAAAGTAATGAACTGACTGGTCGGCTGAGTGACATTTGTCCATTAGCAGGGAGCATTGGTGAAAAGCAGTCAAATGAAAAAAACAGAGACCTGGGGTTATTTTTCTGAAGCTCAAACTCAGAGATTTTCTTTGGCCAAACATATCTATTGCACAACAAAACAGTAGGCTAATGCAGCACTCTTTCCGATTTCTTTTATCCAGGACGCCGTGTACCACTGTTCCCCCAACTTGGTGCCAGCTGAACTTGCTAGGAGATTTGTCATGAAACTCCAAAGCCTCTATTGATATCAGTCAGTGGTGTTATTGTCCAGCTGGGTGGAGGACTGGCCAGGTGTTACATTCTGTGTTGCTAAATAAGCTTGTGTGGTGTGGAGAAGACTTCGGTCAGTCCGGAGACTCAAACCCCGGCCAGCTGCAGCTGCTGCTCAGATGTGGAGATCAAGATTTTTTAGTGTTTGTGTGTGTGTGTGTTTGGGCTGGTAGGACAGGTGTGGCCACTGGTTGTGACAGCAACCTGGCAAAGATTTAACCCCTTCGTGCCACCTGCACCCCCCACCCCACTTCATCACCACTAAACCTACCCCCTCCCCCATACCCCTCAGGGGGAAACAGGATCTGGTCCAGAGGGATAACAGGAGAGGAAGAGAATCCAATTTCTTATCCAGCCAGGCAACTGACTTAATTCTAGTTTTGGCAGCCAGTGACTAGACTGCTGCTGCTGCTGCTCGACTACCTGCAGCCTCCCAAACAGAGGGAAATATAGAACTACAGTACAGGAAGAAAGGTAGGAAAGGAAAAGAAAAAGGAAGAAATTACTGTTAGTTCTATAATGAGCTTCATGAATAACAGAAAGTAGAGTGGATGGAGGATAAAATAACTGTCATATTATCAATTATAAAGCTTTAAAGGTACTAACTGTATAACTCTGAAACTGGCATTAAAGTAGTGTTTCATGTCATTCAGCACCATTCATTTCCACAGCAAGCACATTTTTTCATTTTAAGTGATCTTTAAGGATCAAAGGAAAAAATGTAAGAATGGATATAAAAAGGTTGGAGCCAAAAAAAAAACCAAACAGGACGCAAATCAGTTTGCTGGTTAAAATTTTAATAATTTATGCCACACTGCGTGCATATGCAACACATTTTCCCAAAAAAAGCTACAACTTTACAATCCAGACAGTTTTCATAGATACTTTACAAATCAGGTTTTAACCAGATGGTTATCTTTAATAAATATTACATCACTTCTTGTGAAAGCAATAGTTAACAAAATCAATTTGTTTGTATTTAATTATGTTTTCGATTTGTTTATAACAATTAAAGTGTTGGCCTTAATGGAGACTGCTGGATCCTGGTTATACAGGGTGGGCCATTTATATGGATACACGGTAATAAAATGGGAGTGGTTGGTGATATTAAAGTCCTGTTTGTGGCACATTAGTATATGTGAGGGGGCAAACTCCTCAAGATGGGTGGTGTCCAAGATGGCCATTTAGAAGTCGGCCATCTTGGATACAACTTTTGTTTTTTCAATAGGAAGAGGGCCATGTGACACATCAAACTTATTGGTAATGTCACAAGAAAACCAATGGTGTGCTTGGTTTCAACGTAACTTTCATGAGTTATTTACAAGTTTCTGACCACTTATAAAATGTGTTCAATGTGCTGCCCATTGTGTTGGATTGTCAATGCAACCCTCTTCTCCCACTCTTCACACACTGATAGCAACACCGCAGGAGAAGTGCCAGCACAGGCATCCAGTATCCGTAGTTTCAGGTGCTGCACATCTCCTATCTAAAGAGGGAAACAATTTCAAGCAATTTCAAATATCCAGTGGCCTTGAGGTTTCCATTGATGAAGAATGGACCCACTATCGTTGTACCCCATATACCACACCAAACCATCACTTTTGTTGTTCCAACAGTCTTGGAGGGATCCATCCAATGTGGGTTAGTGTCAGACCAATAGCGGTGTTTTGTTTGTTAACTTCACCATTCACATAAAAGTTTGCCTCATCACTGAACAAAATCTTCTGCATGAACTGAGGGTCCTGTTCCAATTTTTGATTTGCCCATTCTGCAGATTCTGTGCGCCGATCTGGGTCATCCTCGTTGAGATGCTGCAGTAGCTGGAGTTTGTAAGGGTGCCATCTGTGAGTAGCTAATATCCGCCGAAGGGATGTTCGACTAATGCCACTCTCCAGTGACATGCGGCGAGTGCTACGCTGTGGGCTCTTGCTGAATGAAGCTAGGACAGCCACTGATGTTTCTTCATTAGTGACAGTTTTCTTGCGTCCACATTTTGGCAAATCTAACACTGAACCAGTTTCACGAAACTTAGCAAGCAGTTTGCTAACTGTAGCATGGGAGATGGGTGGTCTCGTAGGGTGTCTTGCATTGAAATCTGCTGCAATGACCCGGTTACTGCGTTCACCAGATATCAACACAATTTCGATCCGCTCCTCACGTGTTAACCTCTTCGACATGTCAATGGCAGTGAACAAAGAGAAACTTGTAAATAACTCATGAAAGAATAAAGTTACGTTGAAACCAAGCACACCATTGGTTTTCTTGTGACATTACCAATAAGTTTGATGTGTCACATGGCCCTCTTCCTATTGAAAGAACAAAAGTTGTATCCAAGATGGCCGACTTCTAAATGGCCACCATGGTCACCACCCATCTTGAGGAGTTTGCCCCCTCACATATACTAATGTGCCACAAACAGGACTTTAATATCACCAACCATTCCCACTTTATTACCGTGTATCCATATAAATGGCCCACCCTGTATATTTAAATGGCTCAATTTTAGATTTTTTGGGTTGGTTTAAATCTTATATTAGTGTTTTAATTCTGATTTCACGAGCATAAATAATAAAAGAAGGAAAAAACACACTACACTACACTACACACTCCTACAAACACACAAGTAAGAACCGCAACAGTTCCAGTCCATTCGTCCTGTAAGAATCGTCCACTGAGCCAAGCAGATTGAAAAGGAGGAGCTGAGGCTGTGGAGTATGAAAGAGGATAGAAGAAGAAGACAACAGGAGAAAAGTGAATAAGAAGAAAGGAAATAGGTGGGGGGGCAAAAAAACAAGAAGGGAGGGTCAGTCTTCAAACAATTCCTCCTCCACCCCACCACTTAAGAGACCCTTTAGGGGGGAGTCAAATTGTTAACACTCCTACGACCACTTTAATGATGAGAAAAGAGGCTATGTGTGTGTGTGTGTGTGTGTGTGTGTGTGTGGGTGGGGGTGGGGTTGGGGCACTGATGTTTCACCCAGTCGGTCAATTTCTACTTTAATTAGTCTCTAAATGAACCCACTGCAAACACAAAAATACACACTAGGATACACATATGATAATTTAAGTGCTTTTTTTCTTTTGTTTGATATAAACTTTGTTTTAATTAAAGCTGAAAAGTTGGCTCACACATTAGAAGTATTGATTCGGATGTGAAAGTCTTAACGTTTGGCCTGGATCTGTCCTCTGGGTCAGCTGGTGTTGAAATTTGTGACACTGTTCTTTCTTTCTTTCTTAAAAACTGATGCAAGTTGTCTCCTCATCCAGTTGCTGCATGTTTGCCTAAATGAAACCCAGTGTTTACTATTGTGCAGATACTCAGTGAAATAGAAACAAAATGCATTCATATTTTTTTAATGTATCTGATGTTTTTTAAACTGTAAAAAGGCCTTTAAAAAACCTTGAAATTATGTTTTTTAAGTTAGATGTAAATCTAATTCCTTTAATCATCTTAGTTTATCTGGTTTAAATCTGATCATTACCAGTGTTGGTCAAGTTACTTGAAGATGGTAATTAGTTACTAATCACTTCTCCAAGAAAGGAATCCCATTACCTTCTTGATTACTTATTTTCTAAAGTAATTAGTTACTTTACTACTTAGTTACTTAAAAAAACATGATAGACAACCTGAATATGTAATAAAGCGATAGACCTTTCAGCCCAATTCTATTCTTCTTCTTTTTTTTAGAAAGACGTTTTCTTCCCACGCAGAGTGTACAGCAGACGATAATGTTTTTGTCACTTTTTACGGAGTCAAACTCAAAGTAATGTCAGTACTTGCAAGCTGTAAACGCTGCATGGTCGTACTCCATATTATGCATTGTTGATCTACACACGTCTGTTGCTGCCACGGATGTCTCGCACTCGTACGTCATTGTCATGAGACACTCTCACAAACAAAATCACAGTTTAGTAACGCAGCAACGCAGCATGCTTACAGGAAAGTACTTTTTTTGCAATAGTAATCCCTTACTTTACCCGCCACTTGAAAAAACGTAATCGGATTTTGTGTTACTGCCCATCTCTGATCATTACACAAACTTATTTTTAAATTTGTTTTTTATTCTAAACATCAACTTAACACAAGTCAGTTAATTACAGGCATGGAAGGAATGGAAGTGAATTCAGTATAACCTTCACTTGGTTTGTATGTTTTACATCATTATGTAAAGAAACAATCTACAGAAAGTGAGTTTCCAAACTACAAAACACTGTCCTTCGAGAGTTTTATCACTCCAAAGGTTTTGCATTTCTGCTGGGGCTAATGCTAACCTGCTATGTTTGACTGAGCATCTGATACACAGGAAATTAGACATTCGCTGACTGGTAACCCACAGGTAGCTGGTTTGAGTTCCCTTTCAGACGCTGACATCTCTAAGATGAATGTATGATTTCTGCAGCACTCAATCTAGATTTGCACATTTATTGTCTATGTGGAACACAGAACACAGTTAATGCACACACACACACAGACACAATATGTCTGCTGTTTTTCATGAATACCCTTGCATTTGCAGTAAACACAAAATGAAAATAATCAGTAAAGCGAATCGTGGCTCAAGAGTTGGCAGTTCGTCTTGTAATCGGAAGGTTGCTGGTTCGAGCTAGGAAAGTCTCGGTCGTTGTGCCCTTGGGCAAGACACTTCATCTGATGGTGTTGGCCAGAGGGGCTGATGATGTGATATGGCAGCCTCGCTTCTGTCAGTCTGCCCCAGGGCAGCTATGGCTACAACTGTAGCTTGCCTTCACCAATGTGAGAGTGAATGTAAAGCGCTTTGAGGGGTCCCAAAAAGCGCTATATAAATGCAATCCATTATTATTATAAAATAAAATGTACCTTAATATCACATGTGGTCATCTTCCAAGTGGAAAAAATAAAGGCTCATTAGAAAAGACTCTTACTTTCAAGTTGTCAGGCTTCTGACTCAAAAAGTAAAGAATTTTATAAATATATAAAAGTTGACTATGACAACAGCTTAAATTGTAGTTAGTATATTCTGGCAATGAACAGAGTAAAAAAGGCACCAAAGATCAAGGAATGAATAGATGTCTTTTTTTTTTTCATATTCCTCATATTGAAAATGGTAAGGCAAGAGTGCTGTTATTTGATGGGCTGCCACATTTTTTGTTAGATGACAGTATTAGTCATACTGGGAGTGAAAAAAAGTGTGTGCTTTCTATCATTTAGGACTGACGTTCCCTTACGTGAGGTCCAGATGCCACCACACTTTCCAAATTGATTCCTTTTAACTGAGATCTAATCTAGATTGACTCTCAGAATTAAATTCTTTGTTTTATAATTTGCTCTTAATCGCCTTCTATCTCTGCTAATGATAAGGCTGCCACTTTGCTTAGAATAAAGCTCCTCATTGTGAGCCTCTAAAGCTCTTAAATAAATAAGATTAGCACATATCTTGTGTTACATTACCTCCATCCGTCCATCCATCCTGTGCTTATGCAGGTCAGAGTCAAGGGGAGTTTTCTGTCATTTCAGCATACAAGCTGTAAATGATGTGTATTTTAAAATAGGCACATTTTTCTTTCTACTGATATATGGTTAGGGTTACGATTGCTGCTGGTCACAACAAATATAGCTGTCACATTATGCTACACGTATGCGGATCCAACAGTGTATGTTGATTTGACAGAACACTGGATCCTGTGTATTCCAACTAACCCAGCTGTCACAGAAAAATCTAGATCATGTAATTAATCTGATTTCAACGTAAGTTTTTTTTCTCCCTACTTTAAAGATGCGCTAACACCAACATTGACACGTTGCGTAATATCATTAACCAGGCAGTGATATTACACAGCGTCAACGTTGTGGCCCAAACGACATCTGGTGAAATATTCCCATGATTCTCTAAGTTGAAATGGGATAAGTTTGCCAAATTTTAAGAGACCGTCTAAGCCCTTTCTTTTTGTTTCTGATGAACACATCTGGTTAGTGTATCTTACCCAAAGATATTTTGGCATGCAGCCAGGAGCAGCCAGGGATCAAACCGCTGACTTTCTCTACTCTATATATTAACTTTGGAGAGTTTGCAAAAACAAAGTGTATAGCAGTAGTTAGCAACAGATCAGGCACTAACTCTGATTTCAGCCAACAGATCTGACTTAGTGCTGCAAAAAAGGAACATGGCTGAAGTTTAAAGTGGGTCAAAAGTCTCTTTAAAACATCAGTGTTTGTTTTTGCCTGGCTAAATTTAATCCTGGGTTCTTGTGTTGCACAAGCCTGTCTGTCAAAGCAGTGACAGCAGCAATGAAACCTGCATACACATGCTCTGACTTGTTACTGGTGCTCTAGAAACAAAACCATCCGGGAATGCTCAATTAATGAAACACTTTCATAGTGACTGAATAACAATACAATAGAAATTTGTGGACAAGAAACTGTTTCGTTTCAGAATGGTGTCACAGAGACTAACTGTTTTATTGGAAACAATGAAAAATAGAGTCTTCTGTTTCGTGACTACAGGTTTCAAACAATTTAAAGATGTTCACTATAATCTTCAATAGAAGGACTCTAATTGTTGCTTCTCTATTAACATAATATTTTTAGTGTTTTTGCATTAATATGTGATTTTTCTGTGTTGTTTTTATTTTTGTTATTCTCATAGCAGATATTTCCCAGGCTAGTCTTAGTCTGTTTTACTTGGTCTTTGTCTAACATTAAGACGACTTGGGATTTTTTAAGTCCCGCAGGTTACCAGTGAAACTGTGTCATTTGTGGATGCTGTTGACATGGGATAAAATTAAAAAATTGCTGCTTAAAAAACACTTGTCAGGGTAAATTTTAGATAAGTACAGGGACACCAGGTACAGGAAATATCAGGTTGAAATGGCAGTTTCATTGAGTTTAAAAAACTACTATGATAAAGGTAATCTCGATTTATGATTGTCATCATAAGTCCTAGATTTTAAATGGAAAGATAAAATAAACAGCATTTTTGCATGTCACACTTCCTTAACTTCCTGATCACAGAGATTGAAATTGTTGCCACCAGTTTTAATACATTTTTCATTGTGAGAAATCAGATTTTATGCAAACCACAAATGCTTACACTTGTATCTTTTACCATTAGATGTTTTCTAAAGAATAATGATTAAATGAGCAGAGCTACTTCCAACCTGAGCCATAATAGTGACTTGTGACGTGAGACATTGCCTCTGGGAAAAAGAGAATGGGATTTTTACTTGTAGTGCCAAGGGTTGCTTAAATAGTGCTTCCCATTTTGAAACCCCCATTACTCCAGTCAATACAGCGCCAGTGACAGTTACGGTGGTTAATCATTGTTTATGGGTAAATGCTGCCCTTGTGTGTTTTGACCGCTACGATTATGCCATCTGTCATGTAAAAATCTTTCAAGATATTGGCCGGGTGTTGTTTCCATTCTGAGTGACGATTTTTGTCAAACAAAGTTTTTATTGTCATATGCTGTGTTTTCTCCAGAAGTCCTCATAATGTTTAGTTCCAGGGACTAATGTCTGGAATGGTTCCTTTAGCCCCTTTTATCTTCTTTTTCAACACACTCTAAAGCCCCATGAAGATTAGGCAAATTAGTTAGCTGATATATCTGATTGCATATCACCATTTCCCACTGGATGTCCTTTTCTGCATAAAGGCCTGTACTTTGCAGTCGATCCTTCTGAGGATTTCTTCTGAACCTCAGTAGTATTTTGTTGAAGCACAAACGTTTTTGCTGTTGGAGGCTTTTAAAAATGGCAGAAAGCAGATGCAGATTCTTACTTACTTCTTTAACAGAGACCAAAATGACATCTACCATCAATGGGTGCATGTTTACAGTCAGATTATATGACAGGGGAACGATCGCAGTTGCATGTTTCAGTCTTGGAAGCGGTCACAGATCAAATGGAGGAGGCCAGCTTTTCCATTACTTGTGAAACAGACCAGGATCACAGCTCAGCAGAAACACATTCCTCTTTGCCACCCCAAGTCTCAACTTAATGGGGATTCCCTAGAAGGCACAGACTGTCTTCTTTCTTTCTCTCTCCCTCTTTGCTCTTCTTTAAGTGTTAATCCTTGGGAAACTTCCATCCGTAGCGGCTCGTTTGAAGCAGGCCAGTGGCAATCTGCTAAGTACGGCCCCCAGTCATCAGAATCATTAGATTAGGCTTAGCCACGGTCCTGACAAAGAGATTTCCTATCGCCATTTGTTTCAAGGAGAGACCGTGCTTCAGCCAGCACAACCTTAGAACTGGGAGGCACTTGGAAAGAAAATGCATCAAACGTAGGAAACTGAAAACAAGACACACTCCATCTCTCTCTGATTTAGGGTATTGGTATTGGTGCAGCCTATGCTGTTTTCATGTTACAATAGGTTACTGCCCTGGAATTGTACAGATACACTTATTGAATTGGTTAGCGGTGAACTAATTAGTAATGTCCACACCTTACACACAGAATCACAAAGACAAAATGTTAACTTGTTACAAATGCATAGATAAACATTTACAAGGGGTTTTACAATGACATACAAGCTAAAAGATCAATGAAGCACTGATAGTATATATCAATAATAATATGCCTACACTGTCATATTATTAATGTAAGCATAAATGTCATAAATAACATGATGCCTCCATCCAAAGACTACAGAAACTTTTAGCTATGTCACTCATGCTGTCCCCACTCTCTCAAATTAATATTAAAAATAATTGATCTAAATCGTTACATTCAAAATGCATATGAAGTCCGTGTGTCCATGATGGTTAAGAGGACTTTAGTTATCGTATCATTCCATTTTGTCAGCCAGTAATAAAAATTCACACACAATTACTTTACTATTACAAATATGTTGTGAACAAGCAAACTGAAGTGCTTAAGAGAAGAAATTGAAAGACATTAAAAACTCATTCACACCCTGAAATTGTTCAAATGTTCATAGGTTTGATCATAAACGTCTTTAAGTTTGACTGAAGTTTATAAATCTCACCAACTTCCTGTGCAGCTAAGTTGCTGAAGAGAAATCACTTCAAAGAGTCTGCTTTTGTCTCATGCAGCATCTAATCTTCCCACTTTGAAGACAAACGTCATTGTCTTTTCCATTGGTGACAGCTCTGATAGGAACATTCATGTTGGTGGTGGAGGAAGTGGCGTTGTTAGTTGGTGTGTGTGGGACTAGATTGGCGTCTTAAACAGGTTAGAAGCCATTTTGTGCTGAAGGAGTCCCGGACATGTCAGGGCTCTTGACAGTCTGCGCTTGGGATTAGTGGGCCAGCAGTAAGGCAATCCCTAATCCCTCAGGGTAGTAATCTATTTACCCACCATGCTAAAAGGGATTTCCATATGAAACTATACACACAGAGATGCAGTCTGTAAATGTTCAAAATTATAACTTGTTTTTTTTATCCACTTTTCCTTGATGTTTTTCTTCTTTTAAATTCTAACAGCATACAAAAACGTGGGGTAAATAAATTATCTGTTGCAGGAAAATTGAAGCACAATTTTGCTTTTCTCTAGTTTCTCTACTTGAGAAAGAGAATTAATTCCTGAATTCAATAAATCTTTTCACAGATGAACACCTACCAAAGTATAGTACATGTTTGCTATCGGTGTCTCTTAGATGACATTTTGCCATGATTACACACAAACCCCACCACACATACACACTAATATTGTGATAGTGTATCTAACAATCAATGCACTATCATGACGTGCAGCAATAAATTTGGAGGAATGCAATCAAGGTAAATTTAGGAATAAGTTAGAAATTTCCAGGACTTTACAGAGATGCTTCTGTTCGTACAGAGCTGGAGGAATCCTGATACTGGACTTGAATCCTAATACTAAGTACCACACATTTAATTCATATAAGAAAAAGAAGTGCAGTTTCAACAGCACTCTTTTTCTGCATGATAAAGAAATATGTCAGCATGACTCTGTGAACAGAAAGATTTTGTTAATTCACAGAAAATTCATCTTCTGTAAGACTTATGAAAATAGACTTAAAAGACCAAAATTTATGCATTCCTTTACATTTTGGAGGAGATTTTGCTGGGCTGATTCCAGCCCCTGGGCCTTATGTTTGACACGCCTGACTTAATGATGCTTATTATCACCCAGGCACAAAATGATGCAAATACAGTGTTCCTATAATCCTAGCTGACCTGAATGACACAACCATGGATAAGCAATTGGAGGGAGAGAGAAAAAAAATCAATCTAAAAAAATGGAAAATGTATAAACATATTTAATAATAATGGTTTGCTTATTTATAGTAACCGGTCGGGTTAATTAGTGTCTTTACACTGGCAGCAAATGTGAATGTGACTGTAGCTGGCTGTCAGTAGAGCGCAGCATTGTTTGACAGAGATTTCAGTGTTTAGTACCGTCCCCTCCACCAAGAAGGTTCTGGGTTTGTATAAACTGCTTGGTTTGTCAATGTTGCAAATACAGTATTGTGAATGTATGGTGTGAATGTGTACAGGTTTGTGAATGTGTGGGTAGAGTCTGCTTGTCTGTGTTCTCTCTTGGTACCCTCATTTCCTCCTAAATATATGCTTTGCAGGTTAATTACTGATTCTAAATTGCCTGTAGGTGTGAATGGTTCTCTGTGTTAGCCCTGTGATAAACTGGAGAGTGTCTTAGGTGTACGTTGCCTCTCACCCAGTGACAGCTGGGATACACTCCATCCTCCCTGTGTCATAAAATTGATGCTTTTTTTTTTTTTAAATGAAAGTGCTATTAATTTATAAAAACACCTGTTGGGTGGGCTTAAATTTTAAATCTGCACATAACTGATATGTTACTAAAACATATTAGCTGTGTGTAGCACTTGCTTATCTGACAACAATTCATATTATTTGACAGAGGTCTCAGTCTCTAGTAAAGACACGATGTAATATAGTTTCTGTTTCTCGTCTTTGTGCTAACTTAGACAAAATGCATCGTGGACTCTGCAACTGACAAACAAACATAAAAACTGAAACATGAGTACGTGCTTATTTGTGTCTGAGGAATTTGAAAACATTTGCGTTCACCTGCACATTTAGCAAGATTTTTATAAAGACTGATCTCCTGTCATTAAGTCCAGGAAGTTGCTGTGTTGCTACCATCTCCTCTATGAATCATTTATTTTAAATCAACAACACTCATGAGGAAACTTTAATATCCCTGAAAGTGCAGTTACATCAGGAAAAGTGAGGTGATCGCCTGTGAAGTCATTGTTTTCAGCAGCCTTCAGGAAAACTGAGAAGCTAAAAAGCAGAGTCACTTAGTCACTACAAGGATTCAGAAAGTAAATATTCATACCCTCAGGGAGCGGCCCACTGCACAATAAGGCATATGAAGCAGGCGTTCAGAGGGAAGTGTCCTTTCTCTAAATAAAACTGCATTTATTGGCTGAACATGGCCTGAAGATTAGTTTGTTCTAATGTGCTAAATCTCGGCTCATGTTTGCGTGAATCTGTGGTGCGTGCAGCTAAAGCCCAGCGGGCTGCAGAGCGGGCAAACACACAGCACTGATGCCATGTTTACAAAAAGCTGTTTGTCCAGCTGTTGGACAGACACAGTGAGGAAGCGGGACGCCACTTAATTAAAATCGTGATTCGTCCCTTTTTCCCTTGGATCAAATAAGTTGTACATTACTGTCGACATGGCCAAACAAACAGCAGGGATGCCAGTGTACATGTTTGCTAACCTGCCCGGCTATGAGCCCATCACTGCAGGGGGGAAGGAGGGGTTTGATTATTGACATGCTGTTTGGATATTTTCTTCTGGTTGCCAGAGATAACATTACAACTGAGTGCAAAGCTAATGCATGCAGCTGATAGTTCTTAAAATTAATGTGTATTTAGTTCAATGAAATATTAACTCTCTCTCTCTCTCTTTA
>NW_005187590.1:1051988-1064612 GCF_000239375.1 Pundamilia nyererei
ATATATATATATGGTTGTATTAACATTCAGCCGCAGTATGTTTAGAGTGATAGATCTGCTGCTGTTGGTTTTAATCTTTTTAATCAGTCTCTTACTTAATCCCGTTCCTACCTGATTTACCCACTAGGTATATTTTGTTCTCAGGCGTGCTCATTTTTTTCATTGAATAAAGAGTTAGTGAATAGGATAGAAAATTCTCCAAGATGGTAATAGCTCACAAATTCAGATGAATTGAACTTTCTCATGGCTCACTCTGAAACATATTTTATCACTGACTCACTGAATGTCCTCGAGTTCCTCGTAGTTCTTTGTCAGGACTATGACCAAACTATGTGAAAAACGATGTAACAAATTACACACATTGTAATACATTTACAATGATCTTAAATTTAAATGCAACACCCCAGAGATTTACTTTCAGGGTGTTGCATTCATTTGCTGCTTCTATAATTCCATTATTTTTTCTATAAGGCATTTTTTTAGGCATTTAGTCCATCTCCTGCTCATGGTGAAATGATTGGCCAAGTTTCCAGGTGCTAATATGTATAAATTAAATAGAATAAATGAAAAATAAAACACTTGGTGAAATCTTTCTGAAAAAAAAAAAAATTTAAAGCAATATTTTTCAACCAAGCATAAAAATATGCCTTTTGGTGCCATAGCAACAACTTACACCATAAATAAAACAAGTAAAATGTTCAAACTGTTGTTCATGTGACCATATCTACACCTTTAAACCAGTTTAGCCAGTTTAGCCTGGTTTATTTTAAAACTAAGCTAGTTATTGTGTGATACTCTAAACTGCTGTTCACTAGCTAAAGTTGATGAGATTCATTCTTTATTTAGGAATAAAAGTTTCGTTAGACTGTTCATGTTTATACAAGACTTTATTATAAAGACACGAATGTACATCTCTCAAATTTCAATGCAATACTAACGTTGCGTGTCTAAATTCACATTTTTAATTTTCTTTCCTCTGCAGAGAACAAATAGCAGAATCTTTCACCTTACAAACAATTGCTGCAATTAAGTCTCCAAAATAAAATACCCACAGTTCCTCAACAAGAATCATGTTGGAAAATGATAGCAGCATCCTGTTTCAGATCTAAGAAAAGCCAACTCAAAAGTCCAGTGTATATTAATCTCAGAGAGGATGTGTTTATCTTCTGAAGAATGATCTGTGTGGCAATCCCAGACTGGACTATAACAAATGTTCCATTGAAGTTTCACTAATAAAGGCCTTCAAAAGGTATAGCGTCAGTTTGTCTTGAATCTTGGAGTAGAAAAATAATCCTGGATGAATCACTCCACTGAAAAGCACACAGTCAAAGTTGAGGCTTCAAATTATATTGATTGGCTCACAGTTAAACTTTTTTCCTTTTTCAAATGTCACTACTTTTACTTTAAAGGATCTCCAAAAATAAACCACCAACAACAAAAAAAAATATACTTCTTTAAAAGCACAGAAGAGAAAACAAAATACAGGAAGTCACAGCACTTGGAAACGCCATGAGGCCTGGTCTTTATAGTCCAAACAGTCGGAGGCGTTGAAGTTGAGTTTCCAGGCTGAAGCAGCTGTCTGCTCTTTGTAATCCAGACAGTCTGTGGAGTTAAAGGCGAGGCTGGGTGCGCTGTATGCCTGGTGGTGGTGCGGTGGGTGGTGGTGATGATGGTGGTGTCCTGACGTCTGGCCAATGTGATGATGTGGGTGTCCTGACATGGAGCTGCTAGTCATTGGGCTGAGCTGGTGAGGGTGGTGCGGGTGGTGGTGGGAATGCATGGGTGCCAAGTATGAGCCGCACTCAACGCCACCAAAATAGGAACCTGATGCTGAAGCCGGGTATCCCTGGCTGTACGCTGCTGCTGTCTGGCTGTAGGAAACAGGATAGGACGACGTTCCACTTGTCGCAGATGATGACACAGAGCGCTGCATGCAGGACGCGCTGGTAGGGGCGGCAGGGTCAGGCAGAGTGGCCGGTGCTGGTGCTGGTGAGATAGGTGCCGGGCTCCAGATGGATGACACTGGAGCGGTGATGGAGGTAGATGTGCTAATAAGACCAGGTCCACTTAGACCAGAGGAGACAGATGAGGAAGAGGAGGCGGATGAAGAGGAAGAGGTGGAGGAGGAGCTGGACACTACTGGCGGAGTGAACTGACCGCTGCTCTCTGAACCAGTGCTCTCTCTGGTTGGAGATGACTTCTTCTTCAGTGGTTTTACCTTGGCACTGTTGCTGCTCTGCTGCTGCTGCCGACACTTGGCTCGTCTGTTCTTAAACCAGACCTGAGAAAGGAGAAGAGGTCAAAAGGTCATCGTCATGCATGCACCAGGTCAGAAATAACAAACTGTAAAACCTGGCTGAAATAGCATGAAGGAAACACTTGCTGTTGCTGTTTGTTATTATACTTCCTCATGTAATCCCACCTTACCTCTTGTACACACTTGCACAATAAATAAATACATAAATTAATTAATTAATCTTTAGAATGTGTAAATATGGGATGTTTTTGGCACTAAAAATATTTCAAATGAAATGAATAAAAATTATGAAAACAAAAACAATTAAAAACAAATCTGTTTCTTACTCATTTTTTCAAACTTGCCAAAGATTTAAGGCATCTAACACTAAGATGTTTATGTAAATGACAAATTGTGGTGAATGCAATGTCCAGTGTTGATGATATTTTAAAAATACCTGATGCATGCCAGCGACATCTTTAACTTTAAACTTTTGTCTGGTGCCTCCTTCAGTAAGTGCTGTGGTGATGTATATAAGTGATGACATGCTTTAGAAAATATTTTGTAAAAAGTGGAAAATGCTGATAAATAAAAGTATTCTAAAATATTTTGATTTTTAAATGTAAATAAATTATAAGTTTTGAAACATTACATCTTGTAAGTCTGATACACTGCTTTCATAATGTTCAAAAGATTGCATTAAACTATATTAACTGCCTAAGAACTCTTTTTATCGCATTTTATTTTAATAAATCCTGTGATGGCGTTTATGGTCACAACTATACGATGAGTATATTAATGTAAAATGGTGTTCTATGACATTGTGGTTTATAACATCAATTTAAAAAACGTTTTTTAAATGCAAATCTCCATAAGAAAATCAACCACTGCAGCTGAAATAATAATACAGATATCTGGGCTTGTCATAGTGTCATATCCCAGATATGCTATAATCCCAGCAGAGGGCTGCTAAAGCCACCCATGGAAAACCTTTCAGAGCCTTCTTTAAAGAAAGCTCACCACATCAAAAGGTGGCCCTGCGTTCTGCCACAGCCCAGCCAAATCCTTCCCTTACACTAAAGACTTTTCTCACAATCATGCAGATGCCTGAGGTTTTAAAAAATCCATCGAAAGGTGCCACGAAATGTAAAACGACAACTTCGGTGCATGGAAGTGCCTTTTCTTGTCCTACATTTAAACATTTAAGTTCCAAACCAGGAAACAGGTTTTGTGTGTGGCTGACCTGCACTCTTGATTCCGGCAAGTTAATTTTCAGCGCCACCTCCTCCCTCATGAAGATATCCGGGTAACGGGTCTTGGCGAACAGCGACTCCAGAATGTCCAGCTGAGTCCTGGTGAAGGTGGTTCGCTCCCTGCGCTGCTTCCGCGGGTTGGCTGAAAACGAAGTGCTTGTTTAGTATTGGACTGAAGTCTATTGAATACCGTATAATACTAGTTTGCTCGTCCCAAATTACAAATTGCCAAACCTCGAGCATATCGCACCTTCATTAAGTCCTTTGCTTTTAATTTTTGGATGCAGAAGTTATATTCCTTTTTAAGATTATATAAATCTTGACATATAAGCATTTCCTCCAATCGAGACAAAGGGGAGTGATAGGCCTGTATGAAATATCATATTAAGGTCGTGCGAAGTACTGCGAAATAAAGCAATGACAAAGTTCGGTCTTGAAGTTTCACTTTTGGATTTCAAAGTAATTTATCTAATAAGAACATTTACCAGATAACAGTGCTCCTTACAAATTCACCATCGAAATTCCAAAATTGTTAAAGGACGATAATATGACGCTTAGCAGGGATCTGTCACAATCATTACACTCACTGCTTAGCAGTACGAAAACGGAAAACAAACCAAACCTCCCATTAGCTTGAAGCAAAACACTTTTTAGGCTATGGCAATTTGGTTATTATTATAAGGATATTATTGGGAATAATTTGGCTGAAACTCATGCGGTAGTCTGCGTTAGGTTCTCACAGCTAACCAGCGTTAACACGGGCTTCAGGGGTCCGGGCCCACCCAGTAATGTCACTAGTAATACACTCGAACTATAAGTCTAATTATTACAGTCTGATAATGAAAAACTTAAACACTCATATCCCAGATATGCCACTGCATATCTGCCACTGCCACCCAGTTTATTCAGTTCACAGTATAGAGTTTCTGCACCGATCGGGGTAACCAGCATGACTGAGGAGGACACTGAGCAGATGGACCTGTGCAGGTCAGAGTCTTTGAAATTAAAAAGAGGTCTTTCATCAGGTTTTACAACTTGTTTTAAAGCACGGTTCAAGCTTGAAAACTGCTAAACAAATAGAAAAAAAGCGTGGAGGAATATTATGCGCGCACTAGTCAGATGTTCTGGTGTCCTGGTGAGTTAACTAATCCACTTCTGCACTTAGAGAAAACGCCTCTCCTGCTTTGCCTCTATAATCTGAGACTGATATTTGTGGACTTTCTAACTGCGGCTCCATTTCTACGTTACAGGCGGCAAATGATAATTTTATAATGCTTTTTCATGGAATAGGAAGGTGAATCGATTCCCTCCCCGTCTCAGTATGTTGCATCTCCAGTTCACGTAGTCGTCAGTTTGGCACCGACCCTGCAGCTCACGGATCCTTACCGGGATATCCCACAGACGGGTGCAGCAGGTCCATGGCAGCTCCGCTCAGGCCCAGCCCGTTCATGCCGTACGGGGCCTGTTTGAGATAGGACATCATGCTAGAAGCAAGCGGAAGGAGAGACCGGAGTCTGGACGGAGAGGGCAGGTGTAGATCTCCCGGTTGTCGAGTGTTCAGCTCCCCTGTGTCCGGCTCTGGTTGTGAAACGCAGATGCGCGACAATTAATACTCATAATAAAAGAAACTTATTGAAAAGAGGTAATTTCGTAAGTGAACACTCAAAGCTTATCACGAAAGCAAAAAAAGTGTTCGCTGAGAAATAAAACTCACAAAAAAACAAACACAAAAAAACAACCAACAAAAAACCACACACGCAGAAACGATGCAAAACTTGACTTTGGGGAGAAGCCTGTCAATAATAACAACCCCAAACATTAATCACAGCCTTTAACACTCTGAAAACACGAAAAACACAAATACAATTTTATGCTGTTAGAAAAAGTATAATAATAATGATCGTCAATTTAAACATTTGATTTTTTATATTTTTATTTTATATTTGGGGCGTTTAAAATCATTTTTGCCCATGAATGTTAATGTATTATGAACAATAATAATCACTGGAAACCAAATTACCCAACAAGAAGCTTTAAAGGAAAACACAAACATATGAACCTTTTCACATATTTGTGCTGGGGAAACCCCCCAACTCCAGCAGTAAAATAAACTGGAACAAAGTGTTACAAAACGCCTGAACTTTGCCTGTGTTGGAAGATAACATCAGTTTAGAGACACCCCCCCCCTCCCCCCCACGCGCCCCAAAAAATGCTTACGGGAAACTGAATTCTTTTTTCTCATAAAGAAAACCTCAAACTCCCGCTAAACTATTAATCTAGTAATCACATTTTTGACTTTTCTTAAACATCCACCAGGATGTTTTAACAGCCCTGTTATCACTCAGATCTTCATTATGATTTCATTAATTCAATAGATCAATAAAATCGATCTGCAGCAACGTAGGTTTGCGTCAGTCCAAATGAACTTTTTTCTCAAGCAGACGTCTTTGCAAGTATCAGAGTCTTAAGTGGTTGCTCACTAGATCTTAATATTATAAATTAAAAAAAGAAGTATTTGCTATTCCTAGCTCATATTTTATTATTTCTTTTGTATTTCTCCAGCAGTTCTTCTGAAAAAAAAAAAAGAATGCGCAAAATGGCACACGTAATCATCTGACACATGTAACATTACTGCTTTTCGCTGAAAATGAGTTCAAATAAGTAACATAACCTAAACTGGGGTAAGAAAATATAACAATAAAGACATGATAAAATACAGAAAGCTTCCATATCAAAATTTACAGGGAATATCCATAATGTTGGATTTGATTCATTTATCCTTTTCTGTAAAACTCGAGTCTACATTAGTGTGGGGCTAAATATTGGCTCAGAATTTCCAAAATCCACTGGGGTCCGTTTGGCAGCACCTGGAAGGTGCCGCGGGCCTCCTGTTGGATCTGAACTGAGGCCTCAAGCGCCAAATAAAGCCCGACTTATTTCCATAACCACAGGAAGCAGACAAACCGCGCAATGTAAATGCTAAACTTGTGTGCAAATGAACTCCATTACAATTTAGATTAGGTCAACAGTGCGACAATTAGCAGAGTGCCCTTATCAGGAAAGTAACCGGTAGGCTGCGGGCTGAAAGTCCACCGACAGAATAGAAAGTAAGACCCCCCCCCCCCAAAAAAACAAACAAACAAAACAAAACAACTTTTAGCCGGAGCGATTGATACGTTTAAAAGTTTTGTGTTGTTAAAGTTGTGAAATATGTCATTGATAAATAATTATATTTTTTGATTGACTGACTTGTTTTTAAACATTGCCTTTTAAAGATAGTTTTCGTTGATAAAACGATTACATATTCAAAATGGAAAAAGAAAGATACGTTCACAAGCGAAGAGAAAAAGAAAAATAGATCATTAAGAACAATTAAAATTAGGAACACATTTCAGTCTCACCTTCTTCGGGCTCCTTATTTTAAAATTCCCTTTAAGTGTCAAAACAGTAAGATCCAAAG
Organism: Pundamilia nyererei; assembly: GCF_000239375.1. Classification (NCBI taxonomy): domain Eukaryota; kingdom Metazoa; phylum Chordata; class Actinopteri; order Cichliformes; family Cichlidae; genus Pundamilia; species Pundamilia nyererei. The sequence continues at coordinate 1,058,938 of NW_005187590.1, forward strand.
TTCAAGAAAAATATCCTCACGAAGCGCAATTTTCTTTTGTTATTTGGCAGAGGTAAGAAAAAAGGTTCGGAAGCTCCACGTGAAAACCACACCTGTCTTCGATCTGTTAAACAAATGCGTACGGAGAAATGAACAAAAACTAAAAAATAGGCCTTATTTCTCTCTTCCGCGAGCGTTTTGTCTCCAGCCGACGCTGACGGATGGAGATTAATGAACGTCTCTAGGGCCCTAGCTTCTATGAGCCCAGAAAGCACACGGGCCTTCTTTCTGCGAGCCAATCACGGCACTCTGCGCCTATACAAGCCACGACAGCGACCAACCAGCCCCCGAGTTTGACACCGAAAAGCCCGCCCCTTGCGAATCTAAGTCACATCACGTGACATGAGTGAAAAGTTCAGGTCAGAAAGTTGGAGAGTGGTTCGGCTGCCATTACAGCGAGAAAACCACGATTCAGGTGCAAAACCTGAGATGGAACCTTGATACAATTAAAGAAACATTTATAATAATAAAAAACATTGATATTTATTAGGCGTAGTGTTTTGAGTGTTAAGTCATTTCCAATATAATTTCACACTTAGGTCGCATTAATATTTACTTCAAAGAATTTCCATCAGATAATAAAAATGGCAGAGCTTTTAAAAACAGTTAAACGAAAGAAAACACAAATAAACAAACTATTAACTATCACATTAGAAAAAAACATTGTAGTGTTTCATTTAAGGTGCAATAATAGAAAAAAATAAACCTGTTTTATTCCGAGTTAATCACAAGCATATCTCAAACAACCTTGTTCTTCTATTGACAACACATCAAGTAAATAACCAAATAATCTATGTTAATGGAGGAACAACCACCCGAGAAAGTCTGCCTTGTGGCCTTGAGGAAAAAAAATGAACAATAATCAAAAAGAATAAAATCGGTATGTTGTTTGGGTAAATGAGTATGAACAAGTTTGTAATCTATCTCATCGCTTTCCCCCGGAAATTGGCTGTTGACGAAGGTGACAAAGCCAGGGATTGATCACTAGTATCAAGATATCAAATGGACGGAATCATTGTTGTGGAGGGTTTTTGTGGGTCTAATCCCAAATTGCAGGAGTATTTTCTTAATACTAAACCCGTAAATCCAGGGATCAAGCAGCTTGAAGAGGTTTGTGTGTGTGTGTGTGTGTGTGTGTGTGTTGGAGGTGGGGGTTAAGTTTGGAGAGGCTCTCATCTGTGGTGTTGGTGCTTATTAAAAGCAAGATGCATAAAACCCCAGGTTATCAGAAAGCATGGAGGAGGCTTTGGCTAGGTTGCTGCACATTTTCCCACCTTGTATATGAAAATCTCACATAGAACCTTCCATGCAGGCAGGGCAGGAACCCCCTAAAATCTTCAGTGTGCAGAGAAGATTTTAGGGGGAGAACACGTGATCCTGGATAACTAAAACACACTATCTGCTATGACTGGGATTTTCCTCAGTTCTTGTCCAGCTGGGACTTTCAGGTAAGCAATACTAAAACTTGATAATACTGAAAAATTGCCTCAGTAAGAGGCAAAACTGTATAAAAATCTTCTAATCTGATGCATTGTCTTAGGTGATGTAAATTTAGGATTGTTTCTCTAATAGTGCATTATTTCCCCAAGACTGTGTCATGTGATAATCTGTAGAAAACTGCTGTGGTAAGTGTGAGTGATCTAGTTCTTACTGAGCTTTGGGTCTTTGAACTGTTTTCTTACGCTACAGGAAATGAGTCTGTACAGCTGATCTGCAGTTTGTCTTTCATATATTTTTCTGGAAATTTCTCAGTATGATGAGAATGTGATTATGTAACACCTCCTCGGGACAATTACATTGAGGAGATGCTACTACAAGAAATGTTTTACATGTACTGACCTATATTGAATTTTCAAAATATCATGTAACTGTCCTTTTTGGATGTGTTATAGACTCTTTTACCAGACAAAGGTATTTTGAGTTTAATTAATTTTTTTTCCCCAAAAACAGACAGCACACAGTAAACAAAGATAAATTTGACTGAGAGCATCATTAGTATTTTTCCCAGACATATTACCAAAAAATATGATTTATTTCATCAGCACAATGATGTGGAAAAATCATATGAAAATCTGATATCGTGATGGCTCAAGCTCAAGAGACCATCTGCAGTTAACACAGCGATTTTATACTGTGAAGTACACAGTTTAAAAAAATCTTTTAAAATTATCTGTTATATTTAAAAGCAGTCAAGCCTTTTTTTTAAAATTTAAAAAAAAAAAATTTTTTTATATCAGAAAATACTACCAATAAATGTAAACATATTTTTGCAATATTGATTTATAGATCATGTCATTTAAGCACGCAGTTTGTATGATACCACAACCCTAAATCTGATAAGAATAGAATAGAATAGAATAGAATGTTAGTTCTATAGATAATAATAGAATGTTAATAGCTGTTACTGTCACTGTTACAAGAACAATAAAAGGCAGTTTGGCATCTCTCCGTGTGAAATACACAATAGGGTAAGTAAGTATTTACATAACAACACAGATAGATTTACATTTACACAAGAAAGATATGTACAACTTATTCATACACCTGCATACATACACATACATACATGTATATATACATGCATATATGCATGCGTATGTACATACTTCCGCATACATGCTTACACACACACACACACACACACACACACACACACACACACACACACACACACACACACATATATATGAGGAGCAGGTGCATTGAGAGGTGCAGTGTGTGATCAGTGATATTGCACCTCGAGTGAGGGGGCTGTTGCTACGGTTATAATAAATACCGTTTGGTGATTACCTTTTAATCTCTTTGGTTATGTGCATATGTAACAGAGAGAATACACATTTTATGATCACCAAATGGGCGTGCACAGGTATGAAAAGATTTATCTGTTTAGAGGTGTCAATCTGTCAAGTTGGACACTGTCACTCTAAGATATACTTTCGTTAGCCATGTATGTGTCAACATTTCTTTTCAGGCCATCGGCATCTCAAGAGTTTTAGATTTCATGTATTTCAAAGATTTAACCTGTAGTTTCCAAAAAGTGCACTGAAAGAGGACCCGTGCCCAAGGACATCTATCTTTTTGCTATTTTTTTCAAATGAAAGTTTTTTTTAAAATCTGTAAATCAAAACCAGAATTTCAAAATGTAAACAGGGAGGGAAATGTTTAAACACGTTGTCCAGAGTTTTAAACAAATAGAGAAACATGCTCTGCTTGATTAAAGAAAATGCAACATAGTGGACTGATTAAAGTCTGAAGTTAAACCTTTCTAATCATTAACCCATTTCCATTATGCAAGTAAAAGAAATCCTGAGAAATCTGGTAATGTGCACTTTATCAACACTGTTAACCCCCTAAGGTTTTGTCAAGTATAAGTCTGTGTGACTAAATCACTAAATTTTAGGGAAATTCTGAAACTAGGTTTGAAATATTCTTTTGATTTTATGTTAATAGATTAAGCCTCAGTGCTAAAGGATGCCTTGCTCATATCTCTATTACACACGCTAATTCTGGCAAATGGAAAGGCAATGCGTTGGTTAACATGCCTTTTAAAAAGTCAACCCAAAGCATGAGCAATATAGACCCATCTATATACAGGAGGCAGTCAGGGTGGATCCCCGAGTGCCTCCTGTTGAAACCTGTGTAGTTTCCATGAAAGTGTGTTCTCTGTTAATACTCTGTTAATTCCCCCTTAAGAAACTGTGCTCTCCAGAAAGTGTCCTTTCTCACACTCTGACGGTACTGCTACGAATCCACCCAGGTGTTGGACTGACAGAAGGCAGAAACCTGAAATGAAACATGTCTCGTTATTCCGTGTCAGGTACAGAACAGACAGTAGCGAACACTGACAGAGACAAAGTGAAGAGCAGTGAGTGAGGAGTATGTAGCTGTCAGTCACTGGCCCCTATGGCCACACCCCTCTCATTAAGAAGGCAAACAATGAAGATAGAGGGAGGGTGTGGTGGGGTGGTGGGGTTTACAAGCAGGGAGAAATCAGACACCAGGGCCACAAAACCAACTGACCCCATCCAGTACCCATCACCCCCTGAAACACAGAGAGGGATATGTATGGAGGGAATGACTTGGATGTGTGTATGTGTATATTGTGTGTGTGGGTGAGTGGTGGGATGGGGGGTAGACTTCCAATCCTTTTAGGATTATGCCCCCTCCAACCCCACACCCCCTTTGGCTCTGTTCTTCGGTCTTTCACTCTACTGCCCCTCGGGCAATCACCTTAAAACTTGCATAGCCAGCACTCATTCAGATGTCTCTAACAATGTGTAGCAGTGGTAACCATGTGAATGCTGGCAAGGCATGCAGGAATGCACAAATTCAGTTCCCTGTAACCCTCCCTGTAAATGGATTAAAAAAAAAAACATACTGAAGGTGATGAAGCATTTCTCAGGAATGGTTATTTTAAAATGGTTATTACCTTAAAGTACTTCTCTGTTTGAAAGAGAAATAAGATGTGTGTACTGCATGTGATCTTTGCAGTGCAAAAGTTACAGTTCTTGAAAAAGGTTTGGGTCATTAAAAAAATATCCCCTGCTTCCCCCCCTATAAAAGCACCTTTGATTTGATTTAACGAAAAAAAAACAACATGTTCGTTCATCATAATTTTCTTTCTTTTGAATTTCTTTGATTTTATTGTTTAAATCAGTCCCATCCAATCAGAATGTCGCAAACTAGCATAATTTCTTATTTCCCCCTCACCAGTTTTATTAGTAAATTCAAAGTATTGCATAAAACATTTATATTTTATTTATAAAGCACCAAATCACAACAACAGTCGCCTCAAAGTACTTAATATATATTGTAAGGTTAAGACCCTACAATAATATAGAGAAACCCCAGCAATCAGATGACCACTTATGAGCAAGTACTTTCGCCACAGTGGGAAGGAAAAACTCCCTTTTAACAGGAAGAAACCTCCAGCAGAACAAGGCTCAGGAAGGGGCGGGGCCATCTGCAGTGAGCTGTTTGGGGAGACGGGAGGGAGACAGGAAATACGTCATTTTCAATTCTGGATGCCAACAAAGGGTCAGAATTACACTGCATGCTAACAGTTGGAACAATAATTTTTTTTCAAAGTCTGCCCTGCAAAAACCTAATTGTTTTTCAGTTTTCATACGAATAATAATGCTCGAGTTAAGCTGCCCAAAAAGTTGATTCTGTTCAGCTGGATGTAACGTTTTTCATTGGGAGAAACGTCATCACTCATCCGACTAACTTCTTCAGTCTCAGCTGACTGGAGGTTTCCTCAACATTATAAACAGTACATTTGCTTACTGATCGAAATTAGCACCACTTACGAACAATGGGCTGTAAGGTCAGTTTTATGATCGTTAATATGCAAATTCACATGACCATTGATTAACAACCACTGATCAAAGAACATTGATCAGTGACAACTGATCAATGGTCATGAGTACCATTCACAGAGAGTTGGGGAATGGTTGCAATCACAGCATTGTAAGATGGTGAAAGATGTACCCTTAGGCCCCCTCCTCGATTCAGAGATGGTCTTTTCCCTTGTCCAGGATGTGTACAGCCTCATCATTGAAAGAGTGTCCACTTGTCTGTAGGTGTAAATAGACTGCGGAGTCCTGGCCTAATGAGTTAGCTCTTCTGTTTGTGCT
>NW_005187590.1:1064632-1069243 GCF_000239375.1 Pundamilia nyererei
TGTACAGCCTCATCATTGAAAGAGTGTCCACTTGTCTGTAGGTGTAAATAGACTGCGGAGTCCTGGCCTAATGAGTTAGCTCTTCTGTTTGTGCTATCTGCTTAACCAGAGCTTGTTTGGTTTCCCTGGATGTATAAATCATAGCAATTAGAGATTTGACTTTCCCCCAGGTGTTTGCCACATACAGTGGCTTGCAAAAGTATTCGCCCCCCTTGAACCTTTCCACATTTTGTCACATTACAGCCACAAACATGAATCAATTTTGTTGGAATTCCACATGAAAGACCAACACAAAGTGGTGCACATGTGAGAAGTGGAACGAAAATCATACATGATTCCAAACATTTTTTACAAATAAATAACTGAAAAGTGGCGTGTGCGTAATTATTCAGCCCCCCGAGTCAATACTTTGTAGAACCACCTTTTGCTGCAATTACAGCTGCCAGTCTTTTAGGGTCTGTCTCTACCAGCTTTGCACATCTAGAGACTGAAATCTTTGCCCATTCTTCTTTGCAAAACAGCTCCAGCTCAGTCAGATTAGATGGACAGCGTTTGTGAACAGCAGTTTTCAGATCTTGCCACAGATTCTCGATTGGATTTAGATCTGGACTTTGACTGGGCCATTCTAACACATGAATATGTTTTGTTTTAAACCACTCCATTCTTGCCCTGGCTTTATGTTCAGGGTCGTTGTCCTGCTGGAAGGTGAACCTCCGCCCCAGTCTCAAGTCTTTTGCCGACTCCAAGAGGTTTTCTTCCAAGATTGCCCTGTATTTGGCTCCATGCATCTTCCCATCAACTTTGACCAGCTTAATAATAATAATAATGGATTGCATTTATATAGTGCTTTTCGGGACCCCTCAAAGCGCTTTACAATACCACTATTCATTCACTCTCACATTCATACACTGGTGGAGGCAAGCTACAGTTGTAGCTTCCCTGTCCCTGCTGAAGAGAAGCACCCCCAGAGCATGATGCTGCCACCACCATATTTGACAGTGGGGATGGTGTGTTCAGAGTGATGTGCAGTGTTAGTTTTCCGCCACACATAGCGTTTTGCATTTTGGGCAAAAAGTTCCATGTTGGTCTCATCTGACCAGAGCACCTTCTTCCACATTTAGGCCACGGTTCCTGGGTTGCTCTGTTAAGTTGTTCCTTATTTTGATTTCCCCTTGTGACCTTTACCCTCTGTGTGCCCCTCTGTATCTGTGAGCCCTCATCTCCCCTCCTTGTGTTTCATTTAATGTTTTCCCCAGCCCGTTATGTCTGTGCTCTCTCTCTCTCTCCTTCTGTCTGAACCTCTGTGTACTTCCTGTTTTACTTTGACAGTCTCTCATCAGTATGCATCATGTTGTGTTCACTCCTGCCCTGTCTCGTTACGATTATCTGTGTCAGCTGTGTTCCCCGTGTGCTCCCACTTCCCTCCTTAACCCTCTGTGGATTTACGTCCGCGTCTCCCTCAGTTCGGTGTCGCGTTCTCCCTCATGACTGTGTGTGATTCTCCCTGTGTTTTCTGGTGAGCTTTATATTTAGTTTTTCCCAGTTTAGTTTTCTATAACTTGTGAGGTGCTTTTGCAGCAATAAAGCTGTGCTTTTTGAGTTTATCCCCCGTGTCCCCGTGAGTTTGCGTTTGGGTCCAATTCCTGCCTGCCACACAGCCGAAACCATGACACTTAAACAACCTCTGAGGCCGTCACAGAGCAGCTGTATTTGTACTGACATTAGATCACACACAGGTGCACTCTATTTAGTCATTAGCACTCATCAGGCAATGTCTATGGGCAACTGACTGCACTCAGAACAAAGGGGGCTGAATAATTACGCACACGCCACTTTTCAGTTATTTATTTGTAAAAAATGTTTGGAATCATGTATGATTTTTGTTCCACTTCTCACGTGTACACCACTTTGTGTTGGTCTTTCACGTGGAATTCCAATAAAATTGATTCATGTTTGTGGTTGTAATGTGACAAAATGTGGAAAAGTTCAAGGGGGCCAAATACGTTTGCAAGCCACTGTACCTGAACCGATGACTTATTGGTGCTCCAGGGTTGGATCACAGAGTCCTCTTTTCCACTTCTTACATTTATAAGTTGGCCAGAATAAGTGAAACTGGAGAAACCATGGCACACCCATGTTTCTGCCTGTAGTACCAACCCTTGTATGTGAAATATGCAGAATCAAGACACAGTTCCAAGAGCAAACACACTTCATGGGTGCTGAGGGTGGTTCTGTTGCTGAGGTTGGGGTTGTCCTGTAATTTCTTACGAACTACTTAAACTGCTTCACTGACTGGAACACAAGTAAAGAGAACATCGCATGAGGCCATTGTTTCACCTGCCTCCCTAACGGCATCTCTCATTTTCTCAAAAAAATCCAAAGTGTTCTGGATTTGGTGTTTAGAGCTGCCTACCAACAGATTGATAATTACAGACAATTGTTCAATCCGGACAATCCAGATGGATGATAATGTTGTCGTCATTACTAAGCAATGTGAATGCCTTTCTCTCCTCCATGCTGATGTTGGATGCTGGGGACTTTGCATTGCTTAGACAGGCCAAATCTTTCGTCCATAGTTGGTCTGCATTGCTGAAAACTAAGCTGTTTTTAATTTTTTTTTTTTAAAATTTACAGTTATAAAAGGGTGTAAAAGAGGGTATTTATTTATTTAATTATTTATTAAAAAACCCTAACCAACCTAGCAACTGACCAAACAAACAAAAAACCCCTGAATAAACCAGCTAGTACTGGTGCTTAAAACCAAATCCCAAATAGTTTCCCTTTGAAGGTCCTCATTAGACCCTTAGCAGAGGAAACATAATTGTTTCAGGGCACTTTCATGGGTTGTTTTGGATGTTAGAAACAAATCAATAACTTGATTTTTCAGTTGGAATATTTGTCATTTCTGACACATCACAGCACAACAGCACAAAATGGGAACATTCATGCAGCGATCTGGAACCTTTGTATGATTATCAGATAAGTATAAATGAGCAATATGTCTTCTCATGGTCCTAGATGTTGGACTAAGGGTTTTTGAATACTTGGTTTCAAATACTTAAGTATTTTCTGCTTGATTCTCAAGTTAGTTATTGTTCATATCTTTATCTTCTTGCATTTCCTTAGTGCTTTCAATTTCAATTTCTATCTTCCTCATTACCGTTTTATGTTCACTCATTTTCAGTATTCATAGTTATTTCCTGTTTTACTTTGGTAATAATAGTCATCTATATATTGTCTTTGGATTGACTGATTAGCTGCTCACTGTATAACTGTTTGGAAAAGAGCCGTCTAAAATGTGAATTTACACATTCCCAAACAACTGCTGATCTTATGCACATGACACTCCCACCCTGCCCTTAGTGTACACGAAAAAGGGAACTGCCATTTGTCCTTATCTTGTAGTCCAGTCAACTAGAAGCAGTGAGAGAGTTTGCTCTATCATCAGGGCTGGGCATTTGATAGGATTCTGGCACTACAGCTAATCAATCTGCAGCACAGAGCTGCCAGGAGATGTGTAACAAAGCTCAAAGAACCTCACAAATGGTCTAGTCCTGGGGATTAGCCTCTGCACAGGATTAAATATTGATTTTGAACGTCTAAAAAAGCTTATTGTATAAAACTGCAGCAGACTACAAAAGTAGCGGACTCTATTCATGAATCTGTCTTTCAGAGAGGAGCATGAACTTTCAAATACAGAGACCCCGAGCATGAATTAAAACAGAAATAAATGGAGGAGAAATCAATGGCAGGGATGAACTATGGTGGCACATTGTTAACTGGGGAATCACAAGTCTCCCTCACTTCTTCATGTTGGAGGTGAGAGGGTGGTATATTTGCTTCTTCTGATTGTGATGACTACTTTATTGTAAATCCTAAAACTTTCTCACGTTATTTTTGACGATGGGCTGTTTCTATGGGAGTTCTAGTTTGTAACTCAAGTACAGCTGAACAATTTAATGGTTTTATGAATGATTAAAATATATGAAGTCCAGGGTGTACCCTGCCTCTCATCCTATGACAGCTGGAATAGGCTCCAGGACCCTATGACCTTGAATTGGATAAGTGGAAGGAAACTGATAAATGGCTGGAAGTACTGAAGTAAATAGGCCTTTATTGGAAATGATTATGTGATTAAAAAAGCAAAATAGCAGCTTTTTTCAGTGATTGTGTGAATGTGTGTGTGGGTGGATGACTGGATGTGTAAAGCGCTTTGGGGTCATTAGGGACTAGTAAAGCGTTATACAAATACAGGCCATTTACCATTGTGAAAACATGTTGCAAAAAATTAGATGGAAGGTGAGTCAGTGTAGTTCACACAGTGAGAAAGCAACTATGTGGTACACAACTGACGTTCTACTAGCAGCCTGGGTTTAGGGAGCGTGGGTAAAGCCTGGTTCTGCCAGAGGATTCTTCCTGTTAAAATGAAGTTTTCCTTCCCACTGTTGCCAATTGCTTGCTCAAACTGGTCATTGAGTATTATTGTAGGGTCTTCACAATGAAAAGCATCATGAAGGGACTGTTCATGTGATATAGAAGGTCTAGCCTAGGACCCTTACTGGATACAGACACCACAGGCGGAAATTGAACTTGCGCTCCTCTGCTCCAAGG
>NW_005187590.1:1076293-1080597 GCF_000239375.1 Pundamilia nyererei
TTTTATAGAGTAACATGAAAGTAACTTAACGAGTAGTACAAAAACCGGTTCTTGATTCCCATCCCTATCGATAAGGGAATAGATTAAGAAATTGAATCAATAAGTGATCGATAATGGAAATGGAACAGCTAAATTACTCAAACTCATACTCCATTTCTCATACATACTCGGCACAGATGTTTCTGTATACTAATTGAATTGAGTGATCATGTGGCTCACATGAATAGTATTCATATTTAAAACAATTTTAAATGATGATAACAACAGGAGAAAGTGAATTAACATCTCCTTAAAGTTCAGTATGGTTTTTGCAAACAGTTTTAGTCATTCAGTGTTGTATTGAAGTGCACTAAAAGTGACCAAATTAAATTTTTGGGGGGCCTGGGTAAATGCCCTGAGACTCATCACTTGTTATATAATCTTTAATCCAAGAAAAAACAAAAACTTTTTTCCATTTCCATTTCCACTTCACTGATTCAAAGATTTACAAGATGAATTCTCTGTAACAAGTTCATATTTCCCAGAGGAGCAACCTTTGGATTAATTCATTTTTGTCAGATAAACAGAGGAGTCACATTCTGTACAAAACCAACACCATCTGTTGTATGTCATTATTATTACTATAAAATGTGCTGTTGTTTTCTGATGTCCTTTATTGGTGATTGTAAGTTTGATTGGTTTAGTTAGTTAAAAGTGTTAGAGTTACTAAAAAATATTGGGAACAAAAGTCCTACTCAGTGTAACTATATAATATCAAATATGCACTATTTTATTTATACAGTGCCAAATCACAGCAACAGTTGCCTCAAGGCGCTTTATATTGTAAGGTGGACCCTACAATAATACATACAGTGAAAAAACCCAACAATCATATGACCTCCATATGGGCAAGCCCTTTGGGACAGTGGGAAGGAAAAACTCCCTTTTAACAGGAAGAAACCTCCGGCAGAACCAGGCTCAGGGAGGGGCGGGGCCATCTGCCGCGACTGGTTGGGGTGAGAGAAGGAAGACAGGATAACAGACATGGTGTGGAAGAGAGCAAGTATGATTCAATGCAGATAGGTCTATTAACACATAGGGGGTGTCCAAATTCATAGGCTGCATCCTCCTGACGCTGCACTTTTAGACCGATTACATCACAGCGACGTGACAAAGGCTGTCCAAATTCATAGACTCCTACAAATGCGTCCTCCTTTTCCTCAGATTTGAAGGATGGGTCGAGTGTAATCCTTCGTGGCCCACCATATCCCAGGATTCATAGCGCGGCCCAGCCAATTCCAGTTTCCAACAATGGTGACAGCTACTTAGTTTTAATATTATTCTTATTACTTTTTCTGGGTCACAAAATAAACTTTTAAGATATTTTCAGGTGAGAATGTAGCTGTGTAAACTTCAAATATCTGCTTGGTTTATCAAGACATCACATATTTGCAAAACAACTCCAACATTTTTGGAGACGTCTGTTACCCACCAGCTCGATAGCTAGCCGGGGCGATAACAGCGAACTCCTCACACATCGTTTTCAAACCTCCTGCGGTCTTTCGCTACTTAGGTTAAACTTAAAACTGTTATTGTTTTGCTTCTTTTAGTGTTTTATTTGTTCTTGAGTAAATCGGTTTGGCTGAGGATACAGCTGAACAAATGTCAAACGGAAAACTGATTGAACAGAAGTCTAAGATGATCGAGAATTTACGCCAGTGTCCTGTTATATTTTAGATAGAAAGGAGCAAACGGCTGAGTTTATTAAACTCCACCGAGACAGCTGGTGACGCAAAACTGAAGGCTAGACCGTCCAATTTCACAGCCGCTCACGTCCGGCCTACCCAGCCTTCGGCGGACCTGGCCCACGTAGACCGCCTATGAATTTGGACACCCCTATAGTGAGTGAAAAAGGTGACTGAAGAAGAAATACTCCCCCAGCAACCTATACCTATTGCATCATAACTAAGAGGGATTCAGGATTCTGTATGTAGTTTGTACTAAATACAGATGTAAAACAATACATATAAAATAATGGACTCCTCTTTGTATGCCTCACAGTCATTTGGTCGACTGCCTACCATTTTCAAATGAGAAAGTACTGGATAATGTTCAGACCTCGACACAAGCAAGTCATGTGACAAACTGGCTGCTGCAGGAGTTAGACTAGTTTTAGACTAGTTGAGACAAAATGCTGACAGACTGGATGTTAAATCATAAATGTCATGCCAAAAAAAAAAAAAGTGAAATAAGGTTAGGCAGTAAACTTTTATTGGACTAACAAAACAAAACAAAACAAAACAAACAAACATGCATGCATACACACAAACACATAAAACCCTTAGCACAAACAGTGAAGAGCAAACAAAAGCATCATGTCCTCGACAGAAGAGACTACAGCAAATACAGCCACTTCTCCTGCATCAATAATCCCCACTTAATAATCAGGAGATTAACTGATATCAGGTGTGCAGATGATGGTGGCTAGAAACAAATAAGGATGGTGGGTAGGGTGGGGCAAAAAAGCAGAGGGTCCCCTTAGCAAAGTGCAGCCCCTCCTTCATTCCCTGCAAACATAAAACTAATTACAATTGATTTATTATGGATCAGGTACCTTATCAGGTAAGAGAGGGAATTACCATTCTGAGCCAAAGGTTTGCAGCAGGTCACTGCTGAATGAGAAAATCAATCTAAGCTGAGTGTGTCACATCCCAAGGAGAACACAGCTAAAACACTTTCTTTTAAAAAGGCTGAAAATCATGTTTTTTTTTACATGACATTACTCAGTAAATATGAACGGATCACCAGATCTTGCCAGGGAGAATAGTGTACAATGTAAAGTGAAATTTTCTTTGGCACTATGTTGTATTTTATAAAAGAGAAGAAACATTGCCTCATGCTTTTCTCTGAAGAAAGATTTTCTTTGTTTCCACCTTGTTTTTCTGTGGCTAGTGTCAGGCCCTCTCCAGGTCTCCAACACTTTTTTTTTCACCCTGAGCAACTTTGAAAACTTCATCAATATGTTAATGACTTAATCATTAAACACTTAAAGAAACCGTTAATAAACATTGATTTGAACACTCGCCACCATTAAGTCACATTAATCCAGTGCAAATAGCTGATACACAAACTGCAACACAGGGCAATTTGTGCAGGATTACTAAAAAGGAAAAATTATGTCAAAGACACTGATCATTCTTTCAGTAGCAGGAATGAAACGAGGCAGTTTGACTCTGTCAAAAGATGACTAAGTCTTCACTTTTTCTGATGATTTCAGCAAGTTTAAAAGGAATATACTCTCTAAAAGAGAGTTATTGAAAAATCGAATCATTTTTCAAGAGTGTCACCCTCAACAAGACCACCTACAGTCACAATATTAACAGGTCTGGATTTGGCTTTTAAAGCTGCAATGAATAAAACAGATGTTTAGCACTGTGAACTACATTTTACACATAGGGAACACATAGGGAAAGATATTCGCTAAGCACACTATCAGTTGTTAGCATCTTGATGGTTGCAATGAGAGAGCATCTTCACTAACTCATCCTGGATATTGGTTCTGACACTCACCAGCCCTCCCAGCCACCCTTCTTCTGTTTAGTGTACAGTCTCAGACTGCTGGATGTGGTGTGACGCCCTCCATGTATGGTAAGGAGCTTTCTTGTCTTGATGCCAGTGGCGTCTGTCTCCTCCTTTAACCAGCTTATTACCCCAGCAGGGTATCTGATGACAGGCAGGGGATAGGTGCTGAATTCCTAGATCCTGTTCTTCCCATTCAGCTGACTCCTCAGGACTTACTCTCTACAGGGATTTGATGGTTGCAGTTTTCCTAGTGGCCTCTTCATGGTTCTCATTTCAATCCTGTACTTAATGGTGACTTGTGCTGTTGGTTTGACGTTGGTCACTAGTGTTGTTTTCTATTTCCACTGCATTCCTGATTCAAGATTCAAGATCCTTTTTTTTATCACGTACATAGTTATACAAGTATAACATGCAGTGAAATGTGACCTGATACGCTCCTCGACGGTGCAAAATAGAGAGAGAAAAACCCCCATTATACAGTAAGTAAGTAGATATATACAAAGAGGACATTATGTGCAATAAGTGAGTGGATTATATACACTAAGTTAAATAGAATAAAACAACCTGGAAATTCACAGTTCAAAAATCTGGGAATGTACATTGTGTGAGTGGGGTGTTAAAGTGACTTAAAGTGCCCCAATGAAGTCAGAAGGATCAGGCATGATTGGGAGTATGTGAGTCCTGACTCAGTTTGTTATGGTTGAGTGTGCGTGTGTGTGTGTGTGTGTGTGTGTGTGTGTGTG
>NW_005187590.1:1080645-1094960 GCF_000239375.1 Pundamilia nyererei
TCTCTGTTCTTGCCCGGATGGTGCAGAACCTTCTGCCTGATTGCAGAAGTTGGAACAGTTTATTGCTGGGGTGGAACAGGTTCTTCAGTATCTGAGTGGCTCTGGTCCAGTATCTTTTGGTGTAAATGTCCTGTAGGGAGGGAGGAGCAGTCCTGCAGCAGCGTTCTGCTGTATGGATCACTCTCTGAAGAGTTTTTTTGTACTTGACACAGCTGTTCCCATACCAGGACTTTCTGTGTGAGGATGCTCTCCACAGCAACTGTATAGAAAGTCCTGAGGATCCCTGGAGAGGCCCTGAACTTCCTCAGTTGTCGTAAGTGGTGCAGGCTCTGAATAGCCTTTTTGAACTGGATCTGAATGTGAGCAGACCATGTCAGATCTGAGGAGATGTGGACACCAAGGTATTTGAAGGACTGCACCCTCTCCACTGGAGCTCTGCTGATGATAATGGGCTTGTAGTTCCTGTACTGACTCCTTGTGAAGTCCACCACCAGCTCCTTGGTCTTGCCGACGTTCAGCTGGAGGTGGTTATCCTGGCACCACATTGCCAGATGAAGGCTCTTGGGGTCCTATTGGGTTTGTACAGTTCTAGGCATTCCAGGATCCATATGTGAGGCACTGTGAGTCATAGGCTTTGTTGTAGTTAATCCAGGTAGTGCAGGTTGGTTAGTCTGGTCTTACAGTCTTGAGGGATGGATCAAGACTGGAGATAATAAAGAATAGTCGTGGTGGACAAGCAGAGGAAGATGTAGCTATACATCCTTCCTTCATCACAAGGAAGGAAAATGAGAAACTTGAGAAATACCAAGGGCTGAAAGCTTGGGAAGATGTGGAGGGTGAAGGCAACAGTGCTCCCCCACCCAGGTAATCGAAGCACTGCCCCAAGTGCTTCGATTACTTGGGTGAGTAGCTCCAGCTACTCCCAGGATTAACATCAAGATCGCTGTCTAGAAGAGCGCCGTCCTGCAGCAACAGTGCTAACCACTGTGCCACCATGCTGAGTTCAGTTCTCTTCAGTTTAATTGTATTTATATTGTAAGGTAAAGACTCTAGAATTCATCAAACGCTTGTGGGAAAAAGTTCTTTAATTGTAACTTTATGGCGTTTTCCTTGTGACTTTTTAAAATATGTGTGTTTCAAACATTTGTACCTCTGTTCTGTTCTGTGGCTTCTCCCACTCAGTAACCTGGCCAAGAGGACTCAAGCTTGAAGGGTAAAGACTGTCCACGGGGTGAGTGGGGAAAACAAGTGTGTGACTGGGACTTTCTTTCAGTTTTGTGTAGCTCATATTTTCTACAGCTGACCAGTTTCATGTAAGATTTACAGAAATTATAGGTGATCATTTATTTATTTATTTTTAACCCGTTGTATCCAGTAGTTTTAGCAAGCAGACTCATGGTCTGAATGCTTTGTTCTACCAAACACATTTGCTTTGCCAAGAGGAGTGCTATAGACTCTCTATAGGTCCCTCTTTTTTCTTTATACATCTATTTTATATAATTATTTAAATTATTTTCTGTGTAGTTATATAAAGCCAGAGCTGACAGGTGGTAAAAGAGAGAAGAAGGAGGAGGAAAAGAAAAGGGACAGAAAGTGAGATACAAAAAAGGTGGGGAAGTGAAAAAAATAACAAAGCACACATAAGCACACTAGGTCTTCAACTGCTGCATCTTTGATGAAACACACTAAAAAAAAAAATAGCACCTCAAAGACAAAAAATAACTAACTAGAAAACAAAACAAAACAAAAAACAGAAGTACCCCAGAGACCCAGAGGCCACGAGCAGCTGACCCCACCAGATGCCGGCCATCACAGGACGAGCTGAGGTATTTAAATCTAACGTAAATATGTTTAACATGTTTTGATGGATTTATTTACTTTGTCCTCGTCTTTTGGCTGCTCACTTTAGGTCACTAGAGTGGCTTATCTGCCTCCATCTCACCCTATCCCTAGGATCCTTCTCTGTCACACCAACCTTCTCCATGTCCTTCTTCACGCCATTCACGAATTTCCTCTGTGGTCTTCCTCGTTTCCTTTTGTCTGGCAGCTCCATATTTACCGTAACAACTGTCCTTTCTCTGCTTATTTCCAAACTACCTCAACCTTGCCTCTCTAGCTTTTTCTAAAATTTATGATATTCTTGTTTAACACATGTTGGACTATGATCTCATAGACCTTCACAAGTGCTTGAGGCCAGATTTATTCCTTGCCTTCCATTTTATGCCCGGACATGTCAGGGCAGCTGTCCACTTGCACACAGATGGTACAAACTAAAGATCCTAATGATCTAAATACATTATTTTTGAACACTTTTACTAGAAGATGTTTTATTGAGATATCAAGATGAATGATGAAAGTAAAAAAAATAAAAATAGAAGTAAGAATGAGGGCTGTTGAGTGTCCTTGTTTAGAACTATTGTGCATTTTAGATTATAGTATCAGTGTACTAGTTTCAGGTATTACCATCAACCCACGTGTGTCAGGGCTCTGTGTGCAGGCAGATGGAGAGGAGGACCCAAATGCGAGGCTCGGACACTGAATACAACTCAAAACCTCAGCTTTATTGCTGGCACGAAAACAAAACATGAAGTGACCACTGACTGCTGAGAACAGAAACAGATAGGCATAATCTGATGGTACAACACGACGCAGAGCACAGGAAAACACAGGGCTAATATACACAGGGTGGTAATCAGGGAATGGGCAACAGGAGGGAGACACAGCTGGGAGGGATTGGACTCACGAGACAGGGGGAGCAAAGCTGCACACACTAACATAAGACGTGGACTTTCACAATAAGACAGGAAACATGAATCACTAAACAAAGACGCAGACACTGAGAGACAGCCTAGACACTGAACTAAACCTGCAATAAACATGAGAACACAACCAAGGAGCAAATCCTAAAACAGAAACAGAAACCTATAATTCTCATAATGGCCAACAATGTAAAAGAATCAAAATACAGAATTAAACCAAGACACGAGAAACTCAAAATACTGGGTCAAAACTGACCCAGAACCGTGACAACGTGACCCTGAACTGTAAAGTTGGTTAAGAAAATGATTAATAAAAGCAACATAATTTTATGTTGTTTTTAAAACAGGATGGAGGCATTTTTTAGGTCAGCTAAAACAAAATCCTAATATCACCTTTTTTCGCCCAATAACAAAACCTTCATTTTTCGGTTATATTTTTGGCGATGGCCATAGATTTAGACTAAAAAATCAGAGGCTTCAGCACTTTTCTGTCAGTTAAAGAAACAAAAATATCCCTTCTACAGGTTGATCATTTACAAAAGTGATGCAGATGAAACTATCATCTACCAGACCCACTTTATAAAATTCTGCACATACAGTCTAGTTCAGCTGAAGACAAAGAACAGATATATAAAGCAAACAGTATCTCAATTTTTTTATTTACACTTTTTACACTTTTTTAAAATCATAGAATCAGATTTACAGTGAATGGCATTTAATGTCATGTCTCACTGCTGTATAATTTTTTAAAATATATTATTTTAGCCCTTAGCCCTAATTTCAAAGACAATAACAAAATCTTGATATATTGTGAAAGACTATAACTTACAGACTGTAAGATTTATTTATTTATTTTTAATTTAAATCTTATTTTGTAGCACAGTAATAGTCTTGTACAACACAACACTGAGGAAGACTAGATGTTTCAACAACACAGGAATGGGCAATGGGCCAAGAGATTTGGTCCCTTGAACTGCAAACCCTGAGGAAGAAACCCAAAGGCCAGAAAACAGTTGGCTGATATTTATTTCTTTTCTGCAGAGGTGCTGATTTTTCCCCCAAAGAACTTAGTACTTATCTGAGTGGACAAAGCCTCCATAAGCAAATAAGATTAAGATCACAATCTGGCCAAGTGCTACATTAAAAAGATAAGGCTAATGAGAACGGCCTATGAGAACAGCTCGTTGTCTGCTGAGCAAAAGAAGAGCCTTTTTTTGCTATTATAGATTATTAATATATAATAATATATGATATTATAGCTATGAAAATGTTTTATTAGTCACAATTTCATATGTTATATTTGAAATAAAAAAAGGATACAATATTCCAAAGATTTGGAGCAATTATTATATTTACACAGATTATCCCAAAAGGCTTTTATTTCACCGCTTAAATAAATATCTGAGGGATAACAGCTTTTGCACAAAGCTACAATCTCTCAGAAGCTCCACAGATACTGCCCTAAAGCGCGTGTCGTGTTGTTATAGTACATTTTTTCCTGTTTGCTTTAGATAACAAATCTTTCGTTGACCCCGAGGGTTAGGAGAGCATTACAAATTAATCCCAGTTTTAATAAGTCTGTCTTAAGCCTGGGATCTTTGCTCGAAAAGAAAGAAAGAAAGAAAAAGGGGGAGGGAGAGAAGAAAGGGATCCAAGAGGAAAAGAAATATATTAAACCCTGTGATCACAGGCAGCTTTTCTTGTTTGTTATCCCTCCGTTTTACCTTTAATCCAATACTTGCTAATCCAATTTGTCTTTTGGGCTCCAACCCTAACTTCTCCTTATCTTACAGCTTTCTCTTAAATGTGCCGGAGCCTCCAGAGTCAGTGACTGCTCTTCATTTCCCAGTGTTGCTGGAGCAAACTGATGTATGTGAAAAAAAAGTTTGGGGGAAAAGGGAAAAAAAGGAAATTGTTGCATGTTAACTGCTCATAACGATGAACATAAAACATAAGAGGCTGCTATAGACAAGTTGTAGCTTCAGCCTGAATATGCATGAAGAGCCATAATCAGATCTTGGGCATTCACTCACTGAAGGGGAATATTGGGCAATACAAAGGGATTGATTTAATTACTTGGAGTGGGCCTGTGCTTTGGAGCTGCCTTGTTAGGAGGGAATGAAAAGGCTGGCAGTATCCTTGTGCTATTTTTGAGGGGGGGTGGGGGGGGGGGGGGGTGGGAGGTGGGGGGGGGGGGGGTGGAGAGGTTGAAGAAGGGTGGAGGGGGTGAAGTTGCAGATGGTGGGGGTACAGAGGTAGTCTAGCTTCTTAAGTCACCAAAGTAATCCCGGGTATGAAGCTCTCCCAATTGAAAGGACCTGCATTGATTGCAAAAAATGAACATGGTGCATTCTCTGTTTAATGTCCTCTGGTTTAATAACCTTCTTTCTGGGGTAAATTGCAGTGTATCACACACACATTTGTCCTTGTATTGAAAGCTTTCAAATTTATTGTCTTTTCACCCGTGCTGTTTCCTGAACGCTGCTAAAGCTGACAAAGGATCGTGATAAACTAATTCTGACTTACTGGCTTTGATGTAGCTTAACAACAAATTTATTCTCTAAATTCGTTACTTTTTTCTGGCTGTTGAACTTGTTCCGTTGCAATTATCATGAATAGTGTAGCAAGACAATGAATTTTATTGGATGACTGTCTTTAACTGTTAAAATCTCTTGAAGAAGCACATCAACTATACTTCCCACCCACATAAACTTATTTAAAGTGAACTGATTTCACATATGTACTAATTTTTTCTTCAAGTTTCTTCTCTTTGCTGCTCCCCTTTCAGGCAGTTGTCTTTGCCCAAAGATGACGACAGATTCAAGGGTCTTTAGAGGAAAACAAAGCACTTAAGATATTTTGAAGGGGGAGTAGATGTAAGACTCCAATGCAGAGCTCACCTGATAGATCCCTGAGAGGTGTATTCATCAAAAGGTCCTCTTTCTACCACATAGACTCACACAATAAGCCAGTCAAAGTGGATTCTAGTGCCTTTGCGCTCAACAGGCAGCGGTGACAACGAAGCCCTTAATCATCTCGTGACAAAAGCCAAAAGGCATCATCCCATTAAGCAGTGTGCTCTGCCGCTAATATGAGCTACTGCCCAGGAACCTTTCATAGGGCGTTCAGCTATTAAAGTGCTTCTGAACCAGCCAGCAGGAACCTAGACAGATTCACCTTTCATCTAGCAGCCTGTTGTTTGGTGGCTATAGTGAAGGCAAGCTCAAGATGTTAGTGATCTCATTACAGCGGTTGTGAGAAACAGCCTCCAAATTTGAGCATCTCTCTTCCTATTCGCATCCCTTTCAGTCTTTCCAACTCATGATTCATCCTGCGTCAAAGGCTTTGCCCTATCTTGGCCATAAATTGATTATTACTTCAGGTTCACAAATTTGCCATTTTCCCTGAAAAGTTTACTCATCCATACCCCCTGCAGCACTCTCTTTCTTATCCTTTCTTTTTGGGGAGGTACATTGAATGGGCGGCCAGGTTGAAAAGCAAGGAGGCCCCTAGCGTCACAAAAAACGTTCAGATTTCTCATTTAGTTGTCTTTATGCTGCAAGCGCCATGTGGTCCTTGAAGGTGTTGAAAACATGGGAAGCACTGGAGGGATCAGAGCAATCTCATTAGCATTCGCTCAGAATTGGAGTGGCCCGGCTGTATGGCAAGACCAAGTTCCCTGTTAGGCTTGAGACGGCTGTCTCAACTGCTGTACCCTCCTCCTCTTTGTGCCTTTGTGTTCTTTCAAGATTTTTTTTTTTTTTGTTATGTCCGGCTGCTTTTCTAGGTGGGATGTTGCAAATAGGATCATGGGAAAATGGATTGATCAAAATAAAAGTGAAATTACACAATGAAACACAGTGAAGTCATATTATTGTCCTATCTCCAAATGGAAAAGTACTGGGAGCTTTGAGGAAGACTCCAGCAATAAATCTGGTTAAAGCAAATAGACATTAGGTACCCAAAGTGAACTCAGTGGGTCAGAAGAAAGCTTTGATTATTTTGGATTTGTATATATTTAAATATAAGCCCATTTTATTCCAGGTTAGTGTTAAATATATGACTTTGTGTCTCAGACTTTATGCATATAAATAAAGTCAACTGTGTTAACCTAGAACATTAACTCAAAATAGTATGATTACATACCCTTTAGTTACACGGGACACACTGATTTCCTCTTGGTTTTCCATAGTGTCATCATTGCTATGACACTACCAACACTACCAACACTGAATTGTGTCAGGCTATGAAGCTTAGGTAGCTGCAGAGATGTAGTGATATAAATGAAATAAAATGAAACGGTATGGTTATATTAAAAAATAAAATAATAATGGGTGTCAGGATATGTGGATATATCAGGGATATGAGGACAAACAATGGAAACATCCTTCAGCCCTGGGATTTTGGCAACCTAATTAGCTAAAAGCAGAGATTAAAGAAAATTTAAAAAAATCTTTAGTCCATTATAGGTTTATGAACTGTTTTCTGGCTTTGCATGATAAAATAAAGTAAATTAAGAGCAGCTAACTTGCAGTGATCATTTTTCTCTGATCCAGCATAGCGGTTTTACTCAAGCAGAGTATCATTATTATTGTTTGTTTGTAATTTGGCCCTATGGCCAAAAAATGTTGCAAATGTAGTCACAACATCATGTTTGTTGACTCAGCTGTGTATGTGTGTGTTAATGGCCAGTATTTCAAATTAAAACTGATATTTTATTGTTCAAACTGTTAAAGAAATTTCTCCAGGGATGACTGCAATAGTGCAAAAGATCTATTTTTAGCGTCAGACACTATTTCATTCAAGGTCGATGTCATGAGTTCTTTTATTCCTCACTTTCTCGTTAGGAAGATTTTCAACATATTTCCTTATAGTAATTTCCTAAAAACCATGTAAATGTTACCAAAATCTTTCTGTTTAAATGGGGCAACAGTAACTGACGTATGGAAAACTGTAATGGATGTGAGTTTCACTCAAAGGGTTTATCTGCTAAATCCCAGCAGTTGGTCCTGTTATCATAGACAATGACACTAAATAATGTCAACAGCTCATTTCCACGAGATCTGGCCTTCTCGTTCTCAGTGTGTGTGTTTGTGTGTGTGTGTGTGTGCAGTTTGTTATGGAGAGGCGTATATTAAGTGCTGGTGATGCAGCTCAAAAGCAGACTGACGTGACTGATATTAAGCCACCTCTCCACTTTACTGAATAAAGTAGCGGCTAGAGATTTAATTTGTTGGTGCTGAGTCAACAAATTTCTCTCTTTTATTCAAGTGAAGCATTCAAATATGTTAATACTCTATGAATTTCATAAATTTTAAAACAAACCAAACAGATGTGTTGATAATCTGCAAATGAATGAACAATTAAAGAACAAACAAACATATTTCACAGATAAAATCCTAAATTGACCAGTTGAGTGACCAGTTGATAGAAATGATTGATGCAGGCTTCTTTGCGGTTTGTCTTCCCCAGAGCCTGCCCAGATTAAAGTCAGTCATGAGAGGGCGCATGAGTTGAAGACAGGGGAGTGAGCAAATCCAAAACACTTCAAAATTTGTCATTAGACACAAATGACATTCTTTCATTACTGAGTTTATCAGAGCAACCAGCCATAAGACGCAGGTTCATGCACCCTTGAGCACAAAGACTCAAGTTGTTTTACATTTACAGAATCATTTAACTTCTTTAATTATTCTTCAAATTACAATTGCAAATAAAGGTGCTGCCTGAGGTGGATATGCATGGCCTGCAAAAAGAGCAACATTTTTAATGATTACTTTTCACATCGAACCAAACTAATCTCCCATGGACAAGAAATGAATGAAAAAGGGAAGATTTTCTCTGCCATTCTACTTTAATGGAGGGTGCATCCATCATCAGGCGCACTGACTGTTCTGGACCAGATGTTGCCGAACTAACCAACAATTGGGCTGAAAATAGAAAAGGAGCCAGGGCAGGGAGGTTGGAATAAATTAATTGCTAATTTCTTAGTCTTTGTTGGAATTAGGCTCACTTCTTTCCACGTATGTGGTGTGTGAATGTCTATGAGCTAAACATTTTTTTCTTCTCTTGCACCCCCCCCCCTCCCCCCACACACACCCGTCTTTGCTTTCCTGATGGTTAAGGGCCACCCAGAGGAGGTTGAGCGATGCAAAACCGAGGAGTAATCCCTCTGTTTATCTCGGCTTCGAAGCTCAGTCCCAACCTCTGCCTCTATTATCCAAAGGATTTAAGGCAAACTTTCATTTATTGGCCGGCCTCCGTTCTCTATCTCAGCTCCTGAGCTGAGGATACCCCTCCCCAACCCTCTGTCCCAGTGTGAGTGGATTTGCATAGAGCAACAATGCATGTTGCTAGGGCAGTGGGCAGTCAGCGATGGGATAGGCCTGCTTAGAAGCACAGTTTGCTCAGGCAGCACATGGCTATAGAAGAATTTGGCCTTCTGGGGGGAAGGAGCCGCACCTGCGTGGCATAGCAGCCAGACCTTGCTATGCTATTAAAACAGCAGATGTACTGCAATACGGACACCTCCCCATTCACACAAATGAACAAACAGTGCAGGAACTGCTTGGCCAAAAATTTATACATTTGGAGCTGGGGTGACGAACTGAAGTGGTTTGATTTTCTCAGATTCTCCTGAAATTTGCACAAGATTTTTAATAACTGCTACAATAACTTTAACACAGTGTGGAAATTGCTGAATTTACATTTTGGATTTGACTTTCTTAAACTATGAAAATCATTTCAACAAACTGCACTTGTTGCTAATTTATAGGAAATGTCACAGGTGCCATTTTTTTCAAAATAATTTTGTTTAGATTTTGATACTACACTGCTCTGCAATAGTAATATAACAAAAACAATTACACTTTTCATGATTCAAAATGAATTCATGAAGTTCACGACCAAAAAATATTGTGACCATTACAAAAATTAAAGCAGACATAATGGATTGGAGTGTTTCATACAAGTTGTTAAATATATCGATATAAATGTAAACAAAGATGCAAGCTCTGTCATAAAAGATTTTAAATAGATGGGTTCAAACATATATGCCACCAGATTTGTTTTGTCTACCCATTTAAAGAAACTGACTATAAATGAAGAGTCAGGATGTTTTATAGTATTTTACAAAAAAACCTCTTTCATTTAAAAATCCTCTCAGTAAGCAAACACACAAAGAATGAGAAATCAGTAAATTTAAAAAACAGCAACAACTAATAAACACTGCATTACATTAATTTGGCAGTCATATTGTCCAAGTGTCTTAAAATACACTTCACTTCCACAAGAAATATAATAAATGGTACAATAAGAAACAACAAAATTAAAAACTACTATGTAAAAAATTTGCTTTTATATAATTTCATTAGGATTTTACTACATTATTAATATATCCAGTGTGTTTGCATAGTGACTATTCTACAATTAAGCATACTGTAACTACCTATCAGAAAATCTACTTTAGTACCCAAATTAGACCCAATGTTCTATATTTTATTACTGAAAACAGTTATTGTGAAAAACATCAGAAACTAACCATCAGAATAAAATTATAATAAAAAACATACTACTATTAGTTATTATTTAACACACATTTGGATTTTTTGAAGACCAATGCGGTCCCATAGTCAGTTACTACTATGAATACACCACAGCCAAATATTATAGTCTCAATTGCAAACTTTGAGCTCATTTCACCATGTTTTGATCCCTGTCATTGTTTGCGTGAAAGCGTTCATGAGGAGAGGGTGACCATATGTTCCTTGGTCTCTTGTGTATGAGTCCGTTGACTCTGCAGTGCTTGCCGTGAGTGCTGACGAAGCACAAAAGGGGGACACAATGTAAAGCAGTGACCTGCAGGGAGCTGAAATCCCCTTCAGTTACAGGTAAATAGAGACCACCCACCCTCACATCCACAAGAACTGGCCTTATCTCCACTTGCCGCAGACATCGTTTCCCTACAGAATAAAATAAAAAAACAAAAAACAAAAACAAAACAAACAACAATCTGTGGTTTGCTGACCCCAAAGTTTGTTTTCAGACACTAGTATCAACCTCAATAATGGAATCACTAATGTTATCTGTTTCCCAGTCATTCGATGGGGAATGACTATAAAGCTTTAACCAAATACTTACATATACTCATTGTAAGTATCTATTCTACTTCTATTGTACATATTAACCAGCATCTGTGTCTGGACAGCAGAGAAAGAATTTCATTGTACAGAGAAATGCTTTTCTGTACACATGACAATAAACGCTTGAATCTTGAATGAGGTCAGTCAACCTATAATTCTGTGGAGGAAACCTATGGAGGAATATGCCCAAAACCATACAGTTAAGCTTTTGTAGTTTAGTGTTACAAAATGATCTTTAACTAAAGATATTACAGTTTATTGCAAAGTTTAATTTATTACAAAATTGTTACAAAAAGATGATCAAACATGCTATTAAAGAGCAAACAGTTTATGCAGATTATCTAAGCTGCAACTGGTAAAAGAACCCAGAAAAACACGCCTGAAATGTATGTTGAAGCAGGAAAGTGTGTCTTGTATGAGTTTAGTTCCAGTTTGTTTATTTTCAGTGCCAGACTTTTCTTAAATTCACTGACAATACAAATGTAAAGTTTTACATTTGAACCAGGACTATTGCCAAGGTCCTATGCAGATAGGATATTTATTTTGGTCCTGGCCAAAAGCAACACATCTATTGAATAGATCTGCATCTGTATTATATTTTGTTTCTGTCTTACTTATTTTTTTGGCATTTATAGTGAACTATATACCATTAAATTGAGTTTGTTCCACTCCCCCAGCCTTAGCATATTCTCTTCTCAACCCATGTTTGGAGCAGGTCAGCTTTAGCTACTGTTTTCACTGTTGATTATGAATCTGACGGATTATGCTTTTAACACTTAAATACTCCATAAGTTTGTCTGCAGGAAGAACATAACATAAAAATTACAGTTTTGGTGACATCAGTGACTTTGATAGTCTTCATCAGTGCTAGCTGTATGGATTTTGCAGCAAGGGTAGGTTTGTGTACAAGAATTTTGTTTTATATACTTTTGTTAGTCAAAACAACACAAATCATTTAAAAAGTTCCTAGCTCATAGGGAAAAGCAAAGAATTAAAATACTCTGAAGTTAACTTCCTATTTATATACTTTTTTTTGAAAAATAAATCACTTATGCCTATATGTTTTTGTAACTGATATATCCAAAATCTATATGTGGCCACATATACTTTTAAATATGACTTATTTAAATGATGTAAGCAGATGCAGACCTTCATAAAGGTATGCAATAAATACAAGCTAAAGGCCTCGTATCTAACAGTTCTTACAGACGGACTCGTCATCAATCATCGTTAATTTTAAAGGTAGTAACAGGTGGGTTTGAGGTACTTTTTACTTAAAAAAAGTTCTTCTTATCAACTGTGAAACTGTAAAACTGCTTTTCTGCAGACTAAGAGAAGAAGAGATGTTGCTGTGTTTGAGTGGGCTGAGCCAGCTGATAGCACACAGCGCTAATATATGTTGACAGTCAGCTCTTCCCTGCATAATTGACTCCACCTCCCCCATTAGCGCAGCTCTGTTTGGCTCCCCAGGGCATGTGTTAGAACAAATTTGAGAAGTGTCATATTGCACGCATTTCAACAGGGCCAACAGGGTTAGACTCACATTAGTGTAATGAATCAATCTGCTTTGCTAATGGCTGATCTAACTCCATTAGCACAAGGAGCCGTCTGAGGCGTCAGATTCCACCAGGGAAGGAAGATTTCACCTCATCTGTAAAATCATGATATTACTAATAAAGGAAACGGATAAAATGAACAAGTAGGGGGAATAAATAAATGAACTTCAACGGCGTTGACATTCAAATAATAGCGATGCAAGAACATCATTTTTATCTTCTTGTTTTTTTAATTGTTTTTTCTTCTTTTTTAATTGATTAATTTTCATAACAAAATAGATAAATACATAATTAGTAGTGACTTTCTGAGTGCTGACCTTTCTGAATCTGAAAGACAGTCAGTTGGTAGTATCTATATATTCATGTTCAGCATGTCATACCAAACAAAAAATAATATCTGATTTAGCTCAAGGACTGGTTCGATTGGAAACCAAAATCATTCATTTGTGATAATCACAATACCTGAAACACTGTTGACAAATGGCAGTGATGGGTACTTTTAGCATGTGAATGGAGGCAGATTACTGGGAGAGAATCAGTCTTTGCAGATTAACTGATATGGAAAGGATGACAGGCTGTCGGCAAGCAGTTGATAGCCACCTGCTGATCCATCAGCACTGTTGTTATGTTTTAAACTTATCTACCTGCTTTGCACAAATATTTGACAAGTGAACTTCTCTTATCCACAATCTTTGCCCATTAAACCCACATTGTGTTTTGAAAATGGGATGGGTGCTAAAGTCGCTTTAAGATTTGTAAAGTAGCGTAGTAGACGTTTATGCATCTTTAAAACCTTCTGCAGGACGTTTTAAAATGCATTTTGGTGAGAAAGAAAGAACTCACTCAGTGACGTCCACACAGGAGCTGATTAATCATCACTTAACTGCATAACTGTCTTTAACCTCTGATCAGTGTTACAAGTTTCAATAGTACAAGTATAAATGGCCTGACAAATATACATCTTCTGAACTCTAGGCTTTTTCCACCAGATTTCAAACATATCAGTGAAGGTCATTTGATGCAAGAGAACATCGACATTCAACAAGCGAACATTTGTAATTTATCACTTTTTATTATCCCTTTATTAGATGAAAGTGAGTTAAAATGATCCTATGCCAGTTTCACTCTGTCTACTGTTCTGCAGAATGCCATCCATCCATCCATCCATCCATCCATCCATCCGTCAAAGTCATGGTACAGGATGACATGTTGGTTCCTTTTCTGATTGCCAAACCTATGTTTCTCTCTGACTAAGTGTTTCAGTGTTGCAATGTTGTTGACCCATGGATGGACACAGATTATGTAATCAATTTAATGGATTAAATTGATGAATTATCAGTCATTAATAATTGAAGTCAATGGAAAAATGATAATAATCAAATAAACCTGTGATAATTTTTTGTGAGCATGAAATTCATACATCTTGCTTTGGGTCACTGTGAGTCTTTAATTAGTTGTGCATTACATAAGCACATGTACCTTCACAGACATTTAACAGCTCTGGTGTAAAATGCTAATCAATGAACTCAGAGATGCTGACAGGTGTAGAATAAAAAAAAGTTTATTTGTACTCAGTATGTAACTCTGTTAGCTCCATACACAACTATTTTACATACATGTGTCCTTTGGTGTGTATGTACGTTTGAATGGTCCTTGGAATCATCTTGCAATTACACCAGTAATTAAATATCAAATATTCTAATCCTTGACATGTTCTCCATAAACTGATCTCCCTCTGAGTCTTAAGGTTGGTTATATAAATCTGCAAATAGCAACATTAATTTAATAATAATAATAATAATAATAATAATAATAATAATAATGCTGTAACCTTAAATCTTAACACTTAAAGCACCAAA
>NW_005187590.1:1094980-1100184 GCF_000239375.1 Pundamilia nyererei
GTTTACACGGAAAAGAAAACTGGGAGCCGCAAATACTTTTTGACATCTAAAACAAAGATAACACTGCACACATTGTTTTTTACCGTTATGCTAAACAACTATAGTGTGTTGCTTATGAAATCCATGAAGTGCTACAAAGAAAATTAAATTTTATTTATGTAATGAACACACTTGAACTCTTAAAAAATTATAACAAAAAAGAAAAACATCCAGGGGAAGGTCTCTTTTAAATTAATTAAAAAGATGGACTTAAATTATCCATGTAGCAAACAAAGACTGAGCCGTCATCCTTGTATCCTCTTTGGGCTTTGACCTGAATTTTAAAAATAATTGGAAAAAAGCACTATGCTCCTAAAAAATGAATAATAAATATTTGCAAAATACCTGCATAAATATTTATTTTGCCTGGTTAATGTGTATGGTGGGGCGTGGTCTGCAGTGCTGCTGCAAGAGAGGTGGTCACACCTGCCTTAAAGTCGGTGCTCTCTCTGCTGTTGTGTTATGTGTCGGACCGTGTGCTGGAAATAAGACCAGCTGCATGCGCACAGCAACCGCGTGTGAAAAGTGGCCAATAAAGAGAAGCTGTAAAGCATGTTCATGTAAACATCGTTGGGTCTGCCGTGATATAATAATAATAATAATAATAATAATAATAATAATAATAATAATAATAATAATGCTGTAACCTTAAATCTTAACACTTAAAGCACCAAATACATACTTGAATATTTCTCTCTTAAAATTAGTAACTTAACTTTAACTAATAAAGTTTCTCATAACATAAAAGCATTGACATAAAGATCTCATGTCTTTCCACTTAAAGATTCCTAAGTTTTCTGATTTCTCTGAACCAACATAGTCTGACAGCAGGTTTATAGGATTTTTCCAAAAGGATTTTTAGTGTGACTTTCCAGTTTTACATCCATCACTGCTACTGTCTTTCTGACAAGAGTCCTGTTGACATGTCTCTGTTCTTACCGGCTCTGACCTCATTGGCATGGTTTCAGTGGCTTCCTCTGATGATATCCACAGCTGCAAATATTGTCTGTTCCTTCTCATCTCTCCCTCTCTTGGAGAGTACAACTGATACAAGCACACCAGTCATTTCCATTTCGTATCCTCAATTAGCTCCACCATGACTGGATTCCTGACTGAAGCGGAGGAAAGTCTTACACTCCATGTCTTCTGTTAAACTAAAGGCCTTGTTGTTGCTTTGCTTCAGCATTTCTGCCTCTGATTAGATCTTTATCTGAACATTTTGGAATCAGTTTATTTTTAATGAGTGGAGAGTGGTGTGGATTTTTCATCTCATGAGCAGTTTGTCTGGGCTCATGCCAGTACGTGTTGTAGGAGTTGCACTCTAGCATATTAATGCTATGCCTTTTTCTTGGTGGTTATGTGGATTTGATTTGACATGCTTGGTGTCACAGACTCTACAAAAGTCTTTCCTCCTGTCACTGTTATACTATTGACAGTTAGGTAACTGCTCTGGGATTCTAAATCTTGCAAATTTCAGTGTATGAATAACTTGATCTGTGTGTAACTGCAAGGTTTCCAAATAAGATGAGTATGTGGTATTTATCTTTGTATTCAGATGTCTTTTCTTTTGTGGTTGTTGGTTGTAATTGCTCTCTCTTGTTTTACTGGGAAAAGTCAAATGTCTCAACTTTGTGTTTGAAGTCAGCTTAAACCACCACCACCTACTTTAGCACATTTTGACAAACAATGATGTCCAGAGTTTGATGTTTGCACTCCATATACTGTCTCTCAAAATGCTCCCTCACACATTGACAAATAGTTACTCACTGGAAAATAGTCTTTAACTTCTTCTGGGATGCTTCTCACATCCAAACTCATTTTCTCAGTTTTCATACGAAACTAAAAAAAGAAGCTGGTCATTTTCTTTGTGCTTCTGACAGCATCCAGTCACACTTCCTGCTCCTTAAACGCCGTCTTGCAATAACACTGAATACATATCATTATAACTCTATAATGTGATACCATGACAATAGGTGGATTTTGTTTCCTGTGGAGAGAACTAGAGTAGATTGAGACTTATCTAAGTCTTTGAAATAAAGCAAATTTCCCTCTGCTTAAAAAAAAGAATAAAAAAGTTGAATAAAACAAATAATGACAGAGCCCTTTAAAAAAGTAAAACTAGTATTTCCACTACTTATTCAAAAATAATGAAGCTCAATGAGTAACCATATTAAAGCAAGAAAATACTCTTTCTGCCATTAAACAGGAAACAGCAGCATATCAATTCCAGATATCCAACCTCCTTTTATTCCGAATCCCCAGATACCAGGCGGCCAACCACCAACACCACCACCTGCCTCCAAATGTGCTATCCCCATCCTCCCCCTTCTCATCTCACCCCCACTCTGTCCCTGCCCCCATCCCCAAATCAAAACTAAACCAATGCGTTTCTTTCTTTCTTTCTTTTTTTATCTGCAGATTCTCAGACAATGCCTGGAGGATCCTGTAGCCTAATCTCCCCCAATCCCTCCCGTCCCCTTTATCCCACTTTTAAAAAATGTTTGAAAGGGTGACACTGAACACTAAAAAAAGAAAAAAAAAGTGTGTGGGCATTAAACAAAGCATATATTTTCTAGTATAAATTTAATTTTCTATTTACCTAAAACCAAAAGAATATAAACACTAAATAGAACAACATTTCTAAAATGTAAGAAACCGAAAATGGATTTTGAATGTCTAGTGTTGTTTTTACTAATGTGTTTCAAACAGGAGGGTACAGATGTGTCACTAAGCATTTACTACCTTAATAGTCCACTTAATACATGAATGCTTAATAATAATAATAATAATAATAATAAAATGCTTGTTACTTAACTATATATTACTAACAATATCTATATGGTGTTTTTACAATTTATTCATTAATAAATCAGTTCTGAAAACAAGGTTATCTGGATGCTTTCACAGTTACACACGGTCAACACGCTTGTTTCTGTCAGCAGTAAAGAAAAATAAAGAAGACTCAAAAGTCAAGTTGACAAAATAACAACATTTCTGTGTCACAGTGTGACTCTTGAGTGTCACATGGGCCCACTCAGCATTGGGAAGAGTATTATGTTTAAAACACTTTATTCCTCCCATTGCTGTGAAAGATTATACTAGTTATCCCATCAAAGTTGAGTAAAAACTCCATTCTTGTGTGTTTAAGCTCTTGCATAGGAGGTCAATAAGACTCTGCCTCTGCTTACAAGACTGGGCCGGGTGTAATCTCGCTGAAGTTACATTAATTAAATGGTAAGCTGCTTTAGCAATACATCCCTAAAAAGAACTTGGCTGATAATATACTTAAAGCATTTGCAGGCTGTTTGTTTCAAAGCCAGCTGACGTTTAGCCATGCGGCTCACGTACAACGGTTTAAAACCTTCAGCTTAAGCTACAATGAGCGAGCTGTGGCTGGCAGCAGAAGTGAAATTTGAATTATCAAATGGAAACATATTTGTCTGAGCATGCTTGAATTATGAAACTAGCAGTCTGCTTCTGAAAAATTAAAAATGTTGCAAACTAACAGGGTTTTTGGCACAGCAAATGATTTGTTGTAGGATGCATGGAAAAAGT
Organism: Pundamilia nyererei; assembly: GCF_000239375.1. Classification (NCBI taxonomy): domain Eukaryota; kingdom Metazoa; phylum Chordata; class Actinopteri; order Cichliformes; family Cichlidae; genus Pundamilia; species Pundamilia nyererei. The sequence goes on from NW_005187590.1 coordinate 1,098,575, forward strand.
GTAATGCTCCTTTTGAAACTTGTTTGTAAGACAGCATAAATCTCTTTAACCACCTATACACATCATGATCTCAAAATTCAAGTTGTGCTAAATTCAGTGTTGTACATTTCAGGTTAAATTATGGTAATAGCAAAAATAAACTAACCTTACAGAACTATGATAGCATATTTCACAAAAAGGAAATTCATTTTAGTTATTCACTTTATTTTATTAAGCAGACTGCTAGTGTCATAATTCAAGCATGTTCAGACAAATTTAAAATTTAAAATGCATACAAAACACTTGAATATATCAGTTATTGATGCCTTTTTACTACACCACATTATGTGGCTTTATGTTTTATCACATTTAAAACTGCTGTATTTAGTATTTAACTTTATGAATATTTTTTTTAATAAAACTAGATGAATAATTATGATAGATTGCTTTTAAAATAAATGACATGAAATCCAGTTAAAAAAAATAGCTTTTTTAAAAAAAAAAAAATGTTCCAAGAAGATCAAACAACAAACAGTATTGCCTTTAATCGACTATAACACAATAAACAATGGAATGCATAATTGATAATCTGTTTTTTCATCACACAAACTTATTAAATACATTTTTTCAACAAAAAGCAACTTTATACTGTTAGTTTACGATGCATTAGTGAAGCATATTATGACGTGAGTTCTGCAATTTAGTGTTTTTATTTTTATCCTATAACACAAGTTAATCGCCACAAAATTTGCAATGTGTATGTATGAAAAATCTGTCTTTATTTTAAGGTAATTTTAATAAACTGATGTCTATCAGCTCTCCAATAACTATCGTTAGTGCTTTGCTGTAATTCAAAGAATTTGTCCCGGGAATTCCTGCTCTAACTTATGGAAGTCTGCTTAATTAAGCAAAGTGAAAGTAGATAATCCTTCCAACCTACTTGATAAAAAAAAATCTGCTATTATAAAGTGGAAACCAATCAATTCCACACCAATACTGAAGAACAGAGTGACAGAGTATATTTTTTCAATAAAAGGACAGAATTGTGGCACTGGACCCCTGCCTGCAGCTCCAGACCTTGCCCTCGATCAAATATGAGCCTCACAAATCAATTTTACACTTGATCGCAACCCCACGCCCTCCCTCTCACAGGCCCTCCCCTCCAATTAAGCGTACACATTAACATATATATGATATCAGTAGTAAACATCACTCAGTTGGTAATTCACAAGCGCCACTGGATAATAGGAGGGTTGAACACCTATTAACCCCCGCCAGCAGCAAAGAGGAGAGCTGGGAAATTCCCCAACCGTCTCCCAGAAGAGCGAGCAGGGGAGGCGGAGACAACAAAAGCCTTTGATGATCCTGGAGAGGTTGTTGATGGAGGAAATGAAGTGATGTCACCGGTAAACTGTGTTTGCTGTGAGTGTGTGTGTCTGTGTGTGTATGTTTCTGAAATAACACCGAGGAACCCTTGGGACATCCATGCTTTTGTCTGTAGACACCCTTGTTTTATATGTGGCTGTAACTCAGAGGTCTAACAGTGTGCAAAGCTGATTGGAGGTAAAGCTGGTTCTGTGTAAGGTCCATAATCACAAATGACCATGAGAGCCAGTAGAATTAATTCAACT
>NW_005187590.1:1109791-1112170 GCF_000239375.1 Pundamilia nyererei
CACTCTGAGTTTTCTAAACCGGCTTCCTGAAATAGGGCCCTGCCCTACAATTGGCAATCTTGTTAATATACCAACAGAAAGAAAAAATCATGGATTAAAGTTCCATCTAAAAAAACCCCAGACTTTTTATGCAACTGAAAAACTTTAGAGCTGAGATGTCAAGGGTGGGGGGTGGACAATGTCACATTACAGCTATTTCAATGAACTAAAGCTGAAATGACTGATTTATTACAGTAGCAAAATACAATTAAGGGTTGGCATTTAGCCTCTGAGCTCAGTATTCTTTAAAAATATGTTTATGTTGCTAAATATCAACCTGGAGCCTACAGTTGTGTGCTGGGGTGATGTAGGAATGCTACTAATAATCATAGCTAATAATTAAATGCAAAGTGGAGTAAGGTCACATGCTTGGGATCAAACCATCAACCTTCTAGATAAGTAGATGACCTGCTCTACCTCCTGAACTACAGTCACCCCAGCTTTGTTGTTACTTCAAACTCAAATAATTAAACCAGTGGAGATTTCACTGGGGATTTAAAACAAACAGCTGTTGTTTGAGTAGCCTCTGACACCTAAATGTTTGTGCGACCATTTTATCTTATGGCATCACGAGTCACAGCCACTGAAGGGGCAGTGTATGTTATGATTTTGGATTTTAAAAAGCCCATTAAAGCCCTTGAGCGGAACTCATCCTGCGCTTTAGTACAGCTCAGCAGCAGACCGAGCTTAATGCCTAGTTTTCATATGCAGGAGATGAAGAAAAAAAAACCATTTAACCAATCATTTAACGGATACTTGACTTTATGAAAACAATGGAAACCCTGTAATTAAGACATTAGTGTTAAAAAACCCCCCATTAAGACATCCTTTAAGAGCCCAATTTAAAAATACCTTGAATACTCTGAATGTGAAAAGTAATGTACTGTAAAGTCCTCAACCAGTCCACTAGACTCCAAGCATGCTGCTAATTGCTGACAATTGAATTGAATTGAAGTTTATTTACAGTTTGGACAGACCTTCTCAGTTAATGATTTTTCTTTATTTTCATGACTATTTATATTGTAGATTCTCACTGAAAGAATCAAAAGCATAAATGGACACATATGGAATTATGTAGTTAACAAAAAAAGGGGAAATAACTCAAAACATGTTTGATATTTTAGACTTTTCAAAATAGCCACCTTTTGCTTTGATTACTGCTTTGCACACTCTTGGCATTCTTTCGATGAGCTTCATGAGGTCATCGCCTGAAATGGTTTTCCAACAGTCTTGAAGGAATTCCCAAAGATGCTGAGCACTTGTTGGCCTTTTTGCCTTCAATCTGTGGTCCAACTCTTCCAAAACCATCTCAATTGGGTTTAGGTCAGGTGACTGTGGAGGCCAGGACTCCATCACTCTCCTTCTTGGTCAAATACACAGCGGGGAGGTGTGTTTGGGGTCGTTGTCCTGGCCTCAATGGCCATGAGTGTTGATCAGTAGTTGTTGATCAATGGTCATGAAAATTTGCTTATTAATGATCAAGGAACTGACCTCCCAGCCCATTGTTCACTCAGTGGTGTTGGTTTCCCTCATTATGCAATAAAATGTTTATTAGGTTGGGGAAACCTGCAGTCAGATGAGACTGAAGAAGTCACTTGGATGAGTGACGAAACGTTTCTTCCACTGAAAACGCTACGTCCAGATGAACAGAATTAACCTTTTGGGATAGTAAGGTAATAACCCTGCAATAATTACAGAATCATTGATCTTAAAAGTTTGGCTTTAGCTCAGGAAGTACAGCAGGTCATCTATTAATCAGAAGGTTGTTTGTCTGCAATCTGCATCCCTAATATCCTTGGGCAAGACCAGTGTTGGTCAAGTTACTTGAAAAAAGTAATCAGATTACACATTATTGCCCATCTCTGGGCAAGACTCTAACCATCGGAGTTTGAAAGTCAGATAGAAAGCACAGAAAAAAGTGCATGGGTTAAGCTGAGAGGAGCAGCCCACAGACCACTCATTCCACATATTTTGTGGAATTTCATTGCATCTCTTCCTGTTATACAGACATGTTCTGTGCTCCTTAATCTGTATGGCTTTGATTAATTTCATTTTTTTTTCTTTTTTTAAGTTATTTCATTATTTCAATTATTTCAAAGTGTGCTCTGAAAGCACACTTCCTGTGGAATCATCTGCATATTAAATTTATTTATTGTGTCACTAATAATAAGGCCTGTAATTATTCAGCTGTCTCACTTGGACCTTCTTGCTCAGGGTGTGAAATGTTTAGCTATTCCTTGGCCTCTTTTAGAAAGCCACTTGTGAGTGGCTATACACACACACACACACACACACACACACACACACACACACACACACACACACACACACACACACACA
>NW_005187590.1:1114329-1115694 GCF_000239375.1 Pundamilia nyererei
GTGGTAATTGGAGCACTAGGTGCAGTGACTCCCAAGCTAGGTGAGTGGCTCCAGCAGATCCCAGGAACAACAGCAGAGATCTCTCTCTCTCTCTCACACACACCATCTTACAGTATCTTAAAGACCTTGTGGTGCCATATCACCTCAATAGAGCAGTTTGCACTTAGTAGTGGTTTCTAGGGTATTTAAAAGTGTAAATATATACTGTATATATTTAAAAGTGTAAATATATACTGTATATATTTACACTTTTAAATACCCTAGAAACCACTACTAAGTGATAGTGATATGGTACCACAAGGTCTTTAAGATGGGGTCAGATTTTTCACGAACATGTTTATTATGTACCCCGCCTTTCGCTCTATGACAGCTGGGATAGGCTCCAGCGCCCCCCCGCGACCCTGAAAAGGATAAGCGGAAGCGAATGGATGGATGGATGTTTATTATGGGAAGGATTTTAAATTCGATCCTGGAAGCTAATGAAGAGAAGCAAATATAGGCAAAATATGCTCTCACTTTCTAGCACCCTTCAGTACTCTTGTTGCATCACTTTGGATGAACTGAAGGCTTTTCAAATAATTTTTTAAGACAACCCGATAATAATGTTCATAGTCCAACCTAGAAGCAATAACTGCATGAACTACTTTTTGCAGGATCACCATGAGACAGGATGTTTTAAATTTTAGAGATATTGCACAAATTAAGGAAAGCAGTCCTGAATATTTTTTAATGTGCTCATTGAAGTCTGAATGTTCTGCTAGAGACAGACATTCTCTGTTTTTTAGATTAGGCTTAAAACTTTTAATTCCCTGAAAGTATATGAGTGAAGAGATGGTCTGTACATACATCACTCTGCATTTAACCCTCCTCTCGTGTTAGGGTCGGCACCGACCCATTTTAAATTTCAAATGCATAAAAAAAATCACATACATTTGTTTATTGTATCAAGGCTTTTTGACTTTGTCAGGAACCTCTATTTCTACAAAATAAAACAAAAAAAATATTTTCACTAAATTATAAAATGCCCTAGTTGAAATTATGACCTTTGTGTTGTTAGGGTCGGTTTCGACCCAGGTATAATATTATTAGTATAAAGCAATAATTAAAGCCAAAACTGAAATCATAAGTGCACTGTCAGCTAAAACGCTTACAGCAAGCGACTCTCCTAATCATATGAGCTTTAGGGGATTCTTATTTTGCATGTTTTTTGCATTATACCTGCACAAAAACAAACCAAAATAAACACGGGCATGTGAGGTGAATTCACTATTTGAGTGGCCATTTGACTTCCAGAGTGCACATTTACAATTTGCAGCATACAAAAAATGAGAAGAAGATTCACAGTGAGCTAAGTTCAGGATCATA
>NW_005187590.1:1117145-1118621 GCF_000239375.1 Pundamilia nyererei
CAAAACCGACCCGCTAACATAAGAGATGATAACCGAAAGCTAACACGAGAGGAAGGTTAATCATTAATCTAGTCTTACTGTTTTGGCTAATAGCCAATTGGACAGGTAAGTTTTGTAGCCTGTGGAAGCACCTTGTGTATAATCAGTGTAGTTCTTGCTCAGTGCTTTATGAATTATGTTTATTGGCTCCTAGGAAAATGCACAATTAGTAATAGGTCCGTGTGATGGTTAGTGGAGTAGGTGAACAGGGAGAAGGTGATAAAACAGCTGATGAAACAGACCAAAACAAAATAACTTGTATTTAACTTCTATTTAACCCTCACTTTTAACCTTTTTGCCAGTTGCGATATTGGTGATTTAGAGAGTTTATCTACTTTTTTCTTTCTTACTTTCTTTCTTACTTCTAGATGAGACCTAAAAATTTCAGGATGGTAAGCAGCAGTGTTAGCATTTAGATGTTTCATCATTTACTTTTCTTGTTAACATATCAACATGACAACAATGATAACAATGCTGTTATCTTCTTTTCTCTGATTTCCAAGACTAATGCAGAAATGGGCTCGAATAGAGAAAACTAATCAGGTACATTTTCCCGATTTCCATGTTAATGTTTTGTTTGTGTCCATTGTTAGAGTTGACAATAAGAAGAAATGCTAATGAGGGGCTTCTAATCACATTGTCCTAATGGGAAGGCTATTTACACATCACAGAGGCTGTAGTAATTCACGTACCCCCTCCCTTAGAAACAAAGGACAAGGTCTTTGTCGGGATGATATGAATATTGGAGAGAGGAAAGGGTAAGTTACAACTTACGACACACATTATTTGTACTATTTCTATTCCTAACATTACTCTGTTTTTCACCATAATTTCTTCTGATTAGCATTATGAATGGTAAATGGACTGATTCTTATTTAGCGCTTTTCTACTCTCGCGGAGTACTCAAAGCGCTCTATACAACATGCCACATTCACCCAGTCTTAGTGCTTTCTAACTATATTCACACTCCGATGGATGCATCGGCAGCATTATGAGAACTTAGACTATAGTATACATCCAAAATGGTTATTTTAGAAATGTGCTGTAACGTGGACAGCATTGAGCAAAAGCAAAGACATGAAGAGAAACTATGACTTTTTGGGAGCAAAAGTCTAGCAGCTTTATTTGGTAAATGGACTGGTTTTTAAATAGCACTTTTCTACTCTTCTGAGCACTCAAAGCACTTTACTCAATGGGTTGTGCATTCACCCATTCGCCACCACCCGGAGCAATATGAGAACCTACACTACAGAGAACCTACACTACCGCCTGAACTACAGCCACCCCCAAATTTCAATTCCCGAATGTGGCGATGTGTCTCCCAGAGCAGCAGTTCAGTGACATCTATGTATATCTAGTAGGGTGTCACGGACCGCCGTGGCAGACCGTGTGGAGTGAGTGGAGGACCCAAGAGCAAACAGAAGTGAGGACACAAAA
>NW_005187590.1:1120830-1123897 GCF_000239375.1 Pundamilia nyererei
ATCAAAACTCACGTTTTATGTAACTAAAGTGTGTAATTATGTGGGCTACAGACAATAATTAAGTTATAGACTATATTTATATGAAAAACGTGTATACTTACTGCATTTGAATTATTTTAACCATATGTAACCACCTGCATATGTGTTTGGAAAAAAAAGGCTTTGATTTTGCCACCCCATTTGATTTCTTTGCCACCCTCATGCCACCCTAAGAAAATTTCTCTAGATCCGCTCCTGTCTGTAAGGCAGGGTTAGGAGAGGTGTGCTCACATGTTAGTGCCATACTCAACACAATTCTGGCAGTTATAAATAAACTTTGATTAGTACATCTGATAGCACAGCAACTATCTGGGATTAAACTCAAAGATGTTGAGTTGATGGGTGGATGGCTGTGGACCAAAGCACTGTTTTTGCTCTCCAGATTGACCAGAACGTCAGACATGAAATCTTGGATATTTTCTTCATTGAGATGATGATTGTGTATTTTTTTTCAGTGACCACCAAGATAAAAATATTTGCTGCCATTTTAAATTTCCAAATTTTCCAAATGTCATGAATATTGTGAAGAGCCATGCAGTCTGTGCTGTCTGATAAGTTTCTGAATTTATCTTATTGGCTCCCAACTTTTTTAAGGGTGGTTTATAAAACATCAGAATTGTACTTTGATGTGAGAAATGTAGGGTAAAAACTGTGTGGTAAACACAGCTCTTAGTTGTTCACCTCTTTATTTTGTCACATTCATAGCATTTTTTACCTGAGCCTTGCAACCTTCAAAAAATAAAAAACGAAAGCCAAAACAATGCAGAAATGTTGGGGAGTTAACAACTATTCAGTGTGAAAAGGCATTATTAATCCATTGTGGCAGTAATTGTGAGACACAGGTGGATTTCTTATATATGTCTGCACATATATGTGGTTTTTGCTTTCACTGCGTTCTTACTTTACCCTATTAGACACGCAGAGGATATATTTCACATATGGAAAAACATAATTTAACTGTTTTTAAAAAGTCAAATAGTTTACACTATTTCGATTTTGATAATGTATTTTTTCATTGTTTTTACTACAGACTGCATATGGGCATAGTCCCCCATTAGGTTTTTAACTCTGCGTACTGAAGATTCAGCATTAATGTTTTGGGGCCTGCCATGTTAGCTGTTAGAGTTTTTTTTGGAGAGGAGGTGATAATATTAGGGAGAATGAAGACTCAAGTTATCAAGTTAGCTAGTTATACTAGCTAGCAAGGATCAGTAGCAGGTGGCATTTATAAAGTGTAAAGTTGCACCTCAGATACATTTGCTAGTTTGTGTAAAGTAACAAGCTAGTAAAGTAATAGAATTTTACTCACTAAAACAGAAGCACAGACTTTATGCAATTTGTATCACAGTGGAAGCTAAATTATAGGTTGCTTGATGCTTAAGCAATTAAACCTGTTACTTCAAATCCTAACTGCTGCCTTTCTGTAGAGAGCTTACATGTTCCCAATTGGGAGCCTGACTTCCTGCCATAGTCCAAACACCTTTATATTAGACTATATTAGCTAACAGAGCTGTGTTTTCCACTTCCAGCTATAATTACTAACCCATTTCATTGTCTTCCTCTTAAATCCAGAATCAAATTTAACCCTCTCAGGCCCAAATTAAGTTTTTTGCTGCTAATGCACAACCAAGTCCTGCAGTGGTACTTCTGAGTAAAAAAAAACCTCATAAAATATGTATGTGGGGTAATCAGGTTGTTAGTTCTTAACTGTTGCAAATCTGCAATGTCTGCCTGGAGAAGGTTAAAAGTCTTATGACCACTTACGAGGTCTAGAATAATCAGACCCCATAATACTGTATCACCCCAATAGAGGACTTTGCTCTCAGCTTCCTGGGCTCCCTCTGTATTTGAATATTTTCTAAGTTAAATAAAAAAAAAAATCAATACAGAAATGTACAACTTCTGAAAATCTGTTGATTTATATACCTGTCCATTCATGGGGCTCTTTTACTTAAAGAAATATAAGATAATATAAATTAAAGCACAAGAGCAGAGTTTCAGTTTCAATATTATTGTCCATATAAATGCATTTACACCAAAATATCTGGTAATGTTAACAGTTATTAAACGGTGAAGAAACTGTACAAAAATGTAAGAATATTGTGTCGTGAAATTAAACTGCAACTATATGGATTATGGCAGGAGTGTAAAATTTGGTGTTTTTCCAGGAAGTAAACACTTGGCTTTCTAGCCCAACTAAAAATATTATTTGCTCTTTTAAAATTTGCAGGCTGTGAGTACTTAATACACTGTAACTAACATTACAATGTGCAAAAATTTGCGTACCATAAGCAAAACACAGATTTTGGTGATTTTGGTCAGTACAGCCGACTATATCATTACCCCAGTGGTACACAAACCTTTACAAAGGCCTGTAGCATACATTTTTTTGCGGAAATGTCACATTAAGGGCAGAAATTGCTTCATGGCTTCTGAAGAGTACAGCAGGATAATAAGGTCCTGGGTGTGTTTGTTTGTGCCTTCGACCTGATCGGCATTCTGATGAGCAGGCACGTCTGCAGGACTAATTGGCCTCTTTAAATGGAAAAATGTCCAGTGAGCGTGACCCATCTATGAGTCGGTAACACCCCACCACCTCCATCACCGGTCTGTTTATCATCACTTTATGAAAACAAAGCCCTCCAATTAGCAGAAGGGCAGTCATGGAAATAATAATGACCATAAACTGAATGGTCATTGAATGGATTTAAAAGTTGAAGTCAAACAATTGTGATTCACTTAAAAAGTAATTTATTTATAAATCCCTGGAGCTCTGTGCTTTGTTGCTGTACTGTTTATGTACCGGATTTATATATGTAGCCAAACTGGAATGTCAGCACTTAATTTTATAATATAATATAATATTAGCAATGATTAAATAATAATAATAATAATAATAATAATAATAATAATATCATAGTTCATTCAATATCAATAAGAGCAGTAATAGTTAAATCATAGTTAAAGCATTTTAATTCCAGCTACTTAGATGAATAACAGACAACGAGGAATCTTTTCATTAGCTTCA